>NC_041388.1:536226971-536232220 GCF_002162155.2 Triticum dicoccoides
CAATTTTCTCAGCATTTAATCTTTTGTGGCAAATGTTTATCTCATGATCATCTACGTGCTGATTGCAAAAATCAATTCCATTGCCGTAGTTGTTATTGATATCGCCATATATCTCGTTTTTGTTATAACTCCAAACGCAATCCTCCCGTATATCGGGTCAAATCCCACCTACCTACCAACCCATTACCAGATACCAATAACCCGCTTGACGACTCGTCTCCCCAAAACCCCACCCCCCTCCTCTATTCGACCGCCCAACCTGCCAAACCCCCTATTCGCTAGCTCATCCCTACTCTGCCCCACCATTGTTCTCCACCGCCTCCTCAACTTCCTCCAGCGCCATGGCCACCTACCCATGCGACCCGATCCCTCTCCTCCCTCCTGGTACTGCCATCATGGAAGCTGACGGCAATCGACGATGACGTACCTACCACTTCCTTGGCGGTGAGCCTCTAGTCCAATCCGGGGACTGGGCCATCATCTCCCTTGCTCCACCGCCTGATCCTCTCCAGTTCGATACGGATGCCATGCTCAACATCATTTTCTTGACCACGAGCGTGGTTTTCGTATTGCTGAGATCTCTAGGTGCGGGATGAGGGCTTCTTTTGTCAGGTTTCAGCACGCTTGCGACATCGACACCGCCATCGCCAACAGTCCCTACTTCGTTGGAGACTCGATCCCCAGAGTTATTTGTCATGATAGAGGTAGTAATCACAGAGACCGCACCTTCTCACATGATGCTTGGATTATGATGGTGAATTACCCTCTGGGGGCTTGGAGACCGGATAAAGTTAGGGAATCTGTCAGTGGTTTTGCTAAGTTCTTAGTTTGGAACAGAGACATGTCTAATAGAGCTCGTATTTTGGTCAAAGTTAGAGTTCCTGATCTGTTAGATATTCCTGTCGGTCATGTTATCCGTGAGAGTCTAGATGACTTTGGCCATGGGCAATCCTGGACTAGTGATGTTTACATATTGCAATCTGATCTTCTTGGAGCTATGGGAGGAGATGAGGATCCGATACCTCCTGATGGTGTGATGCATCCTATGCCCCTTGCCCCGTTTGGAGGAATTTGGCATGATGCGGACTTCCAAGACCAGGATAATCATCAGGTTGCGTCAGCTGCCCATCATGCCCCTGATGAAAACAATGAGGACGTTCCTATGGTTCACACTCCCCCACTAAGCCCTAAGCAGAATCAACCCAACCAGCCTGCAGTAGAAGCCACTGATGCTTTCGTTGCAATGCACGACATGATGTCCAAAATTATGGCTGCCGCTCCTGACATTATTGATCAGCTCTCAGGATATGATGTTGTTAGTACCAGATGCCAGATATTATGTGTGGATGAGGAGCATGGACCTGTCAAGAAGTGCGTGATGACTGTCACTACTGTTATTCCTTAGGAGCCTGATATATCTTCAGTGGTGATAACTGAACTATCTCAAAGTTCTGAATCTTATAGCATGTTAAACCCTGAGCAAGTTTGATACGTCTCCAATGTATCTATAATTTGTGATTGCTCCATGCTATATTATCTACTGTTTTGGGCAATATTGGGCTTTATTATCCACTTTTATATTACTTTCGGGACTAACCTATTAACCGAAGGCCCTGCCCAGATTTGTTGTTTTATGCCTATTTCAGTGTTTTGAAGAAAAGGAATATCAGACGGAGTCGAAACGGAACGAAATCAACTAGAGAAGTTATTTTTAGAACGAAAGCTACCCGATGGACTTGGACCCCATGTCAAGGAAGGAAGGAGGAGCTCACGAGGGTAGGGGGCGTGCCCCCTGCCTTGTGGGGCCCTCATGGCTCCCCTGACATGCTTCTTCTGCCTATATAACTCCATATACCCTAAAACTTCGAGAGAATAAGATAGATCGGGAGTTCCGCCGCCAGAAGCCTCCGTAGCCACCGAAAACCAATCTAGACCCGTTCCGGCACCCTGCCGGAGGGGGCAATCCCTCTCCGGTGGCCATCTTCATCATCCCGGTGCTCTCCATGATGAGGAGGGAGTAGTTCTCCCTCGGGGCTGAGGGTATGTACCAGTAGCTATGTGTTTGATCTCTCTCTCTCTCTCGTGTTCTTGATTTGGCACGATCTTGATGTATCACAAGCTTTGCTATTATAGTTGGATCCTATGTTTCTCCTCCCCCTCTTCTCTCTTGTAATGAATTGAGTTTTCCCCTTGAAGTAAACTTATCGGATTGAGTCTTTAAAGATTTGAGAACACTTGATGTATGTCTTGCCATGGATACCTGTGGTGACAATGGGATACCACGTGCCACTTGATGTATGTTTTGGTGACCAACTTGCGGGTTTCGTGACATTGGGAACCTATGCATAGGGGTTGGCACATGTTTTCGTCATGATTCTCCAGTAGAAACTTTGGGGCAGTCTTTGAGGTCCTTTGTGTTGGTTGAATAGATGAATCTGAGATTGTGTGATGCATATCGTATAATCATACCCACGGATACTTGAGGTGACATTGGAGTATCTAGGTGACATTAGGGTTTTGGTTGATTTGTGTCTTAAGGTGTTATTCTAGTACGAACTCTAGGGCTGTTTGTGACACTTATAGGAATAGCCCAACGGATTGATTGGAAAGAATAACTTTGAGGTGGTTTTGTACCCTACCATAATCTCTTCGTTTGTTCTCTGCTATTAGTGACTTTGGAGTGACTCTTTGTTGCATGTTGAGGGATAGTTATGTGATCCAATTATGTTAGTATTGTTGAGGGAACTTGCACTAGCGAAAGTATGAACCCTAGGCCTTGTTTACTATCATTGCAATACCATTTACGCTCACTTTTACCATTAGTTACCTTGTTGTTTTTATATTTTCAGATTACAAATACCTTTATCTACCATCCATATACCACTTGTATCACCATCTCTTCACCGAACTAGTGCACCTATATAATTTACCATTGTATTGGGTGTGTCGGGGACACAAGAGACTCTTTGTTATTTGGTTGCAAGGTTGCTTGAGAGAGACCATCTTCATCCTACGCCTCCTACGGATTGATAAACTGTAGGTCATCCACTTAAGGCAAATTTGCTATTGTCCTACAAACCTCTGCACTTGGAGGCCCAACAACGTCTACAAGAAGAAGGTTGTGTAGTAGACATCAAGCTCTTTTCTGGCGCTATTGCCGGGGAGGTTAGCGCTTTAAGGTATATCTTTAGATCTTGCAATCGAGTCTTTTAGTTTCTTGTTTTATCACTAGTTTAGTTTATAAAAGAAAACTAAAAAAATGGAATTGAGTTTGCCTCATACGCTTCACCTTTTTAATATCTTTCGTGAGTATGATGGAAAGGATAATTGTGCTGAAATGCTAGAAGAAGAAATCTATAAAATGTTTGGAACTAAATATTTGAATGATGAGCATGATTGCAATGTTGTTAGTATGAATTCCTTGAATATCCATGATGCTAATGATATGCAAAGCCACAAGCTTGGGGAAGCTATGTTTGATGAAGATGATATTTTTTGTCCCCCAAGTTTTGCTGAGCAAATTTATTATGATGAAAGCATGCCTCCTATTTATGATGATTATATTAATGAAAGTGGATTTGGAGAGGTCATGACTTTATTTAGTAATGATTGCACTATTTCGGAAGAGGTTCCAATTGATTATGAGACCAAAGTTGCTATCTATGATGATTATTGTGATGACTTGTATGCTATAAAGAATAATGATATCCATGAAACTTGTCATCTTGATCTTAATTTTCAATCACATGATAGTTATTTTGTT
Organism: Triticum dicoccoides; assembly: GCF_002162155.2. Lineage (NCBI taxonomy): Eukaryota > Viridiplantae > Streptophyta > Magnoliopsida > Poales > Poaceae > Triticum > Triticum dicoccoides. The sequence goes on from NC_041388.1 coordinate 536,230,735, forward strand.
GAGTTTGCTCCCACTATTATTCATGAGAAGAATTTTGCTTGTGTGGAGAGTAGTAAATTTTCTATGCTTGTAGATCATGAAAAGAATGCTTTAGGTGCTGGTTATATTGTTGAATTCATTCATGATGCTACTAAAAATCATTATGAGGGAGGAATATATGCTTGTAGGAATTGCAATAATATCAAGTTTCCTCTCTATGTGCTTAAAATTTTGAAGTTATGCTTGTTTTACCTTCCTATGCAAGTTGATTCTTGTTCCCACAAGTTGTTTGCTCAAAAAGTCCCTATGCATAGGAAGTATGTTAGACTTAAATGTGCTAGTCATATTCCTCATGATGCTCTCTTTATGTTTCAGTTCTTATCTTTTATGTGAGCATCATTGACATCATCATGCCTAGCTAGGGGCATTAAACGATAGCGCTTGTTGGGAGGCAACCAAATTTTATTTTTGTTCCTTGATTTTTGTTCCTGTTTAGTAATAAATAATTCATCTAGACTCTTTTTATATGTGGTTTTATGTGTTTAATTAGTGTTTGTGCCAAGTAGAACCTTTGGGAAGACTTGGGGAAAGTCTTGTTGATCATGCTGTCAAAAACAGAAACTTTAGCGCTCACGAGAATTGCTGCCATTTTTATTTGGAGAGTGCTATTTAGTTAATTCTTTTTGAAGATGATCAATCGATAAATTCCTCAGGTCCAGCAATTTAGTTGAGAATTTTATGAGTTCCAGAAGTATACGTTTGATCCAGATTACTACAGACTGTTCTGTTTTTGACAGATTCTGTTTTTCATGTGTTGTTTACTTATTTTGATGAATCTATGGCTAGTAAAAGAGTTTGTAAACCATAGAGAAGTTAGAATACAGTAGATATTACACCAATATAAATAAATAATGAGTTCACAACAATACCTAAGTGGTGATTTATTTTCTTATACTAACGGAGCTTACGAGTTTTCTGTTAAGTTTTGTGTTGTGAAGTTTTCAAGTTTTGGATAAGGATTTGATGGACCACTACTGGAATCAGCTACTTTGCCATCTGCCAGCTCTTTGCCGTCTGCTAGCAGACGGCAAATAAGCTCTTTGCCATCAGCTACCCAAAAGCAGACGACAAAGAACTGGCTGATGGCAAAGACCAGCCAGTTCTTTGCCGTCCGCTAGCAGACGGCAAAGATTCTTTGCCGTCGGCTAGCATACGGCAAAGAGGGAGGGGGCCCCACTAACGAGCTGCTTAAAAAAACTTAACGGCCCCCCTCTTTGTCGTCTGCTAGCGGACGACAAAGGGGGGCGGATGGCAAAAATTTAACATATCTAACGTTAACGGCCGCGCCCCACCCCGCCCCTCTCTCTCTGTTTCTCTCCCTGCTCTTCACACGCGCGCCGCCGCCCCCACCACTCGCCGCCGCCCCGTCGCCCCACCACCCCGCCTCCCCACCGGCCCCCCGCCCTGTCGCCACTGCCGCCCGGCGCCGTCGCCCCACCACCTGGTG
>NC_041388.1:536232411-536233077 GCF_002162155.2 Triticum dicoccoides
CCCGGCCGGGCCCGGCCCCGTCGCCACTGCCGCCCGGCGCCGCCGCCCCAGGCCGCCCCGTCCCCCTCATCCACCGGCCACCTCCTCCATCGGCCCTGCCCAAGGTGAGCTCTCCTCCTATTTTTTTCCTTTTTTCTATTTTTTAGTTTTAGGTTTATGTTTAGTTTAGATTTAGTTTTAGTTTTAGTTTTAGGTTTAGTTTTAGGTTTAGGTTTAGGTTTAGTTTAGTTTTAGGTTTAGATTTAGTTTTTTCCTTTTTTCTGTTTTTTTAGTTTTAGGTTTATGTTTAGTTTAGATTTAGTTTTAGTTTTAGTTTTAGATTTAGGTTTAGGTTTAGGTTTAGTTTAGTTTTAGGAAAGAAGAAGAAGAAAAGAGGAGAGGAGGAGGAGAAGAAGAGGAAAAAGGAAAGGAAGAAGAAGAGGAGGAGGAGGAGGAGAAGAAAAAAGAAGAAGAGGAAGAAGAAGAAGAAAAAAGAGGAGAGGAGGAGAAGAAGAAGAGGAAAAAGGAAAGGAGGAGGAAGAAGAAGAAGAAGAAGAAGGAAAAAAAGGAAGAAAAGGAAGAAGAGGAAGAAGAAGAAAAGGAAAAAAAGAGGGAAAAAAACCGACCCGACCCGGCACGCCGACCCTGACCCGGCACCCCGATACGACACCCCGACCCCGAGACCCC
>NC_041388.1:536233567-536255772 GCF_002162155.2 Triticum dicoccoides
CCCCGACACCGACACGACACCCCGACCCCGACACCTCCCGAAAAGGTGTTCTTTGGCCTTCCAGAGGCCGACGGGGTCATATATTTGTGAATTATTAGTTAGGTCATATATTTTTCGATTTTGTTATGAAAAACATCATATATAATTGTGTTGATCGGGCAGTTTTAAATGTGCAGTTGTTTCATCGCTATGAGGTTTGGTGTTCGACGACCTCGCCGTGCGTTTGACGAGCTCTGCCCCTTCGTTCGTGGGTGAGCACAAATGACATGTACTCCTCCCCCATTAATTATTTGATCTATTCTGATGAAACTTGATAGCTAGCTATATATGTGTCTTGAATCATCAATATGCGTAACCAATATGTGTCTCCCGTTCGAAAGCGTCATAGTTATAAATATGCATGCATTTGCATATTTATAACCTTGATTCTTTCGAATTGTCCAACGCTATCCATGGACAGCCTGAGTATGTGTAGATTGGGTTCGTTTTCCCATATGCTTTGCTCCGGATCCGACGCATAAATTTCGTCAGTGCCTCCCCTGTTGTTCTCCGGGTACACATCCTCTCTGTTTATTGCAAAGACGTGTATCAGGAGAACAGCGGGGAGGTGCTGCTGAAATTTTGCGTCGGATCCGGAGCATAGCATGGGAAAATGAACCCAATCTACACATACACGGGTGGGATTAGGGCCTATCATTACCTATTAGAGTGTAGGTTGCATGGACATAATAAAATGGGACAATTACATTTGAGCCCCTAGTTGTGTCACACCCGTGTGTTTTGCCCCTAAATTCAAAAAACCCTCATTTCTGCCCGAGCTCGTTTACTCTTCTTATGTTTTTGCCCTTTGACCGTTTGACCGTAACTTTGAAAACTTCATAACGAATTCATACTAACTCAGAAAAATGCATATAAGATATCAAAATGTCCGGAAAAACATCACCTATATGTGCATGTCATTTGCATTCATGACAAAAAGGGCATTCATGACAAAAGACATCATATGAGCTCAAACTGAGATAGGGACTTTTCAGTACTTTTGTCATGAATGCAAATGGCATGCACATATAGGTGATGTTTTTCTGATCATTTTGATATCTTATTTGCATTTTTCTGAGTTAGTATTAATTCGTTATGAAGTTTTCAAAGTTGCAGTCAAACGGTCAAAGGGCAAAAACATAAGAGGAGTAAATGAGCTTGGATAGAAATGAGGGTTTTCTGAATTTAGGGGCAAAACACACGGGTGTGACACAACTAGGGGCTCAAATGTAGTTGTCCCTAATAAAATTGACAAAGTAGATCAACTGATGAATATATACATGGTGAATTACATATATAATTATTGTGTGTCCAGTAGCTCTGAAAGTCAAGATGAGTGATCGGCGTGGATGTATACCGGTCACACTGGTCAGAACAAATGGAGCGCTAAATGGTTCACAAAAACCAAGGGGTTTGTGCAAGCCACATTTGCAAATGGCCAGAAGAAAACCTGGTGCCCCTGTTTCTGGTGCGGCAATTGGGAAAAGAGGACAGAGGCTGAAATGGGCAAACACCTGCAGAAGAGTGGTTTTACGCCCGATTATACGGTGTGGACATTTCATGGTGAGTCTGCCCAACGTGACCGAGCTGAGGTCGATCGTCGTCGCACCGACGAGCATGGTACCGGGATGGAAAACATGGTGCAAGACTATGATGATGCTCGAGATTCGAGAGGTAAGTGCATTTAATATTTTTGTACCTTCTGCATTCACGTTTCTTCAAATAACTGATGGGTTGGCCTTGTCATGCTGCAGGGGTTGGGACCACCATGAAAGTGTCCGCCGGCCCAACTCCGTCCTTGGAGTTCTGATTTGGCAAAACTTCCCGGGGTTTGTCACGTTGCCTGGTGAGGGTCGGCTTCCAGAGGTTGGATTGAGTTGGGAGCACTACTTGGCTGCCCCGGCCCCGCCAGGTGAGATTATCGACAGTGTCTTGTGCAAGACGAGGGCAGACGTGGTGATCAGAAAGTTCTGGGTAATTTCTCCTTTACATAATTAAAAATCTTCAACTAGCTAGTTATTAATTGTACTAATCAATATTGTCTCATTTGATTGCAGACATTCTACGGGTGTGAGGAGGGATACGAGGAGGAGGAGGCAGATGTTATCCACAAGGAGTGCAAGCGCCTACTTCAGAACTTACAGCATGACATTCGGGTGCAGGCTGTTCAAGACTACTACGCTGGGCGTGGTATCAAGAAGCCCAAGCAGGAGTGCTACGATAAGTTCTTGAGTAAGGAGCAGTACATGAAGGTAATTCTTAAGGCCTTGTACTTACTTCCTTCATTTAGTAATTCATAGCCGTAGCGCTCAAGTTTCTATTTGCTAACTTAGGCCCCTCCGAGATGGTGTGCGGATCAGATGGATTGTTGGGAGGTGTTGGTCAGTGTGTGGTGCTCAAAAGAATGGCGGGCCACCCACAAAGAGGCCAAGGACAAACGTGCCCAAATGGAAGGTGTGCCACACCACCAAGGCAGCTCCAACTTATTTCAGTACGGGCGGAACTGGGTATGTGGTTTGCTTCATTATTCATGCAATTCATTCATCATGCTAGCTTTAGCCCTTTAATTACTAATTTACTTTGTTTCTTTCTTTCAGGCACGCTACAATAAGGCGGATAAGGTGCCAGAGGTGTACGACTTGTATGCCATGGCCCACACTGGCCCTTACAAGAAAGTCAAGGCATTCTCTGCGTCTGACCTCGATGATCCAAAGAACTTCACCAACATCTTCGCCCACGACAAGCTCGTGCAATATAGAGATCAGGGGAAGGCGAGGAAAGGGGAGGACTTTAACCCGAGCCAGGGTCCCATTGATACAGAGCTGCTGATGATATCTGGTGGCGGGAGGTCCCATGGCTCCATAGCCATGGGAGATGGACTTATCCGTTGTCCTAGCACTCTCCCGGAGATCAAGGCCCGCCAGTCAAGCTCCGCTCCTGAGATAAGGCCTCATGAACGGCCAGTCCAACTCGCCTTCAAGGTTAGTTATACGTACTCAGCTATCTTTCTCCATTACATCGTGTGCGCTTCCATCAATGATTACAAATGGTCATGTGAGTGGTGTTGCAGGCTGCTATACAGAGTGAGAGAGATAGAACGGAGAAACTTCTGGCGGAGGCGGCGGAGAGGCAGCAGGAGTTGGAGGAGAGGACGACAAAGATGTTGGAGGAGGAGAGGGCACGGAATGACATGCAGGCAAGGGCCATGTACGAGCTCCTTGTGGTAAGTTTCTTCTGCAGATTACTTGCTAGTCTTAAAATTTGAGTCTCATTACTAACTAGTATGACTCTGTTGTGAAAACCAAATGTGCAGTCTGTGTGCGAGAAGTCCGGTTAGACCGCTCCGCCGATGCCAGTGATTGCTCCTGGGAGCACGGTGAGTTTAATTTGAATGGACATTACTTGCTAGTCTTAACATTTGAGTGTCATAATGCTAACGAGACATTGGAAATGATCTTTGGTGCAGCTTAACTCCAGAAACGCATCGCACGATCCTTCTCCAGCTACCGGCGCGAGCCAGCCCGCTCCTACACCTCCCTGATCACGGTAAGTTTCTCTAGTGTTTTGCTTAACAAATGCATAAAGACCTAGACTTAGCTTTATTTCCTCCAATATGCTTACCATAATGACCTAGAGTTAGCTTCTTTTCCTCCAAAATGACTTAATAAGCTTACTGACCTCATAAACCATCCATTTACCTAAGTTGGCTCTAAAACGATATGTACTTAGCTTACTTATGAATTGCATAATTAGCTTGGTTAGCTCATAAACGATCCATTTTACCTAAGTTAGCTCTAAAATGACTCATTTTACCTTAGTTAGCTTACAAGTGATCCAATTTATCCAAGTTAGCTCTAAAATGACCCATTTTACGTAGATTAGCTCCAAAATGATCCATTTTACCTACGTTAGCTTTAAAATGACCCATTTCACCTAGGTTAGCTCCAAAATGACCCATTTCACCTAGGTTAGCTCCAAAATGACCCATTTCACCTAAGTTAGCTCAAAAACGATCCATTTCACCTTAGTTAGCTCAAAAATGTGGCATTTCACCTTAGTTAGCTCATAAACGACCCATTTCAACTAAGTTAGCTCCAAAATGATCAATTTCATCCTAGGTTAGCTCATAAACGACCCATTTCACCTAGGTTAGCTCATAAACGACCCATTTCACCTAAGATAGCTCATAAACGATCCATTTCACCTAGGTTAGCTAATAAACGATCCATTTCACCTAAGTTAGCTCATAAACGATCCATTTCAACTAATTTAGCTCATAAATGATCCAGTTCACCTAAGTTAGCTAATAAATGGCATATACTTCTTCTTCTAGTATTCTTCTTCTTCTATTCTTTTTCTTCTAGTCTAATTCTTCTTCTAGTCTTCTTTTTCTAACTTTCTTATTTGTCATTTTGCAGGTTTCATTCACTTCACGGAAGCCAGCTTCCTATGATGGATTGCTTGTTTTTTCCTTTGATGCACTTCTTGTATTCTGCTCGCTTGCTATGATGAAACTAGATTGCTATGATGAAACTTTGCATATTGTAATATCTATGGATCGATGGAACTATGTGCAACCTAATATGTATGGATGGATGGATATATATGTGCTGGATATTTATTATGTTGGATATATATGTGCTGGATATTTATGTGGTGGATATATATGTGTTGTGATAATTGTTGGATATAAGAAAAACAGAATAAAAAAGAGGCAGTGCAGGCTCTTTGCCGTCCACGGCAGACGGCAAAGACGCCTTTGCCGTCGGTGGCAGACGGCAAAGGGGGCACGTGGCGCCCACCTGTGCTTCCTGAGGGATGGGCCATTTGGCAAATTTGCCTACCGTGGCGGACGGCAAAGCTAAGCTGATGGCAAAGACTTTGCCTTTGTCGTCCGCCGTGGCAGACGGCAAAACACAGCGGGCACTGACGCATTGCTGACGTCAACTGGCGGACGGCAAAGAGACGCTCAAATTTGCCGTCCGCTGGCGGACGGCAAAGGCCGCCGTTAGCCGCCTAACGGACTAAAGCTGGCGGACGTCCAGTTTTTTGCCGTCCCTCCTCTTTGTCGTCCGCCGCTATAGGCAAAGGACCTGTTTGCCGATCCTGTCTTTGCCGTCACTGTTTGCTGTCCACCGCTGACGGCAAAGCTCTTTGCCGTCCGCCGTCCGTGCCTTTGCCGTCCGCCGTGGCAGACTGCAAAATACTGGATTCCTGTAGTGGACTATGGAACAAGGAGTGGTAAGAGCCTAAGATTGGGGATGCCCAAGGCACCCCAAGGTAATATTCAAGGATAGCCACGAGCCTAAGCTTGGGGATGCCCCGGAAGGCATCCCCTCTTTCGTCCACTTCCGTCGGTAACTTTACTTGGAGCTATATTTTTATTCACCACATGATATGTGTTTTGCTTGGAGCGTCAATTTATTTTGTTTGCATTTGCTTTATGTTATTTAGAACAATGTTTTGCATCTTTTATTTCAATAAAAGTGGCATTGATAGCCTTTACTATGCCTATTTTACAAGTCCTCATGTTGCTGTTTGAAAACAGAAAGTTTACCGCTGTTGCAATAATTCCCTAGAAAGTCAGAATATGATAAAATGTTGAAACCTTTTGCATATTAAGCTCTGATAAATTTACTACAGTGGGAATTTTCTTTTATAATTTTTGGAGCTAGGGAAGTATGGATGTTGCTGCATTCTTTACAGACTATCCTGTTTAGGCAGATTGCTGTTATGTTTGCATTGTTTGCATATGTTTGCTTCTTTAATAATTCTATTTGAGGATAGGACTATTAAATATGCAGAGGCATTTAGTATGCAATGTTGAATAATAATTTTAGTGATTTGTGAGAGTAGAGTATGATAAGGTTTCGGCAATGGTTTATACTAACTTATCTCACGGGTCCTTGTTGAGTTTTGTGTGGATGAAGCTTTTGATATTTAGGGAGACCGTGATATGAGAGGAATTAAGGAGACACAAAAGCTCAAGTTTGGGGATTACCAAGGCACCCCAAGATAATATTTCAAGAAGTCTCAAGCGTCTAAGCTTGGGGATGCCCCGGTTGGCATCCTACCTTTCTTCTTCAACAAACTATCGGTTAGTATCGGTTGATCCTAAGTTTTTGCTTCTTCACATGATGTATGCTATTCTTAGATGTCATTTTGTTTAGTTTTGCTTGCTGTTTTAATAAAGTATCAAGGTCTGAAATTATTTAATGGGAGAGTCTTCACATAGTTGCACAATTATTCGACTACTCATTGATCTTCACTTATATCTTTCGGAGTAGTTTGTCATTTGCTCTAGTGCTTCACTTATATCTTTTAGAGCATGGTGGTAGTTTTATTTTGAAGAAATAGATGAACTCTCATGCTTCACTTAGATTATTTTGAGAGTCTTAAATAGCATGGTAATTTTCTTAAAATCCTAATATGCTAGGTATTCAAGAATAATAAAATTCTCTTATGAGTGTGTTGAATACTAAGAGAAGTTTGATACTTGATGATTGTTTTGAGATATGAGGATGGTAATATTAGAGTCATTCTAGTTGAGTAGTTGTGAATTTGAGAAATACCTGTTTTGAAGTTTGTGATTCCCGTAGCATGCACGTATGGTGAACCGTTATGTGATGAAGTCAGAGCATGATTTATTTATTGATTGTCTTCCTTAAGAGTGGCGGTCGGGGATGAGCGATGGTCTTTTCCTACCAATCTATCCCCCTAGGAGCATGCGCGTAATACTTTGCTTTGATAACTTGTAGATTTTTGCAATAAGTATGTGAGTTCTTTATGACTAATGTTGAGTCCATGGATATACACACTCTAACCCTTCCACCATTGCTAACCTCTCTAGTACCGTGCAACTTTCGCCGGTACCATACACCCACCATATACCTTCCTTAAAACAGCCACCATACCTACCTATTATGGCATTTCCATAGCCATTCCGAGATATATTGCCATGCAACTTTCCACCATTCCGTTCATCATGACACATTCATCATTGTCATATTGCTTAGCATGATCATGTAGTTGACATAGTATTTGTGGCAAAGCCACTGTTCATGATTCTTTCATACTTGTCACTCTTGATTCATTGCATATCCCGGTACACCACCGGAGGCATTCATATAGAGTCATACTTTGTTCTAGTATGGAGTTGTATCATTGAGTTGTAAATAAATAGAAGTGTGATGATCATCATTCAATAGAGCATTGTCCCAAAAAAAGGGAGGCCAAATAAAAAAAAAGGCCAAATAAAAAAACAAAAGGGGCAATGCTACTGTTCCTTTTTTCCACACTTGTGCTTCAAAGTAGCACCATGATCTTCATGATAGAGAGTCTCCTATGTTGTCACTTTCACATACTAGTGGGAATCTTTCATTATAGAACTTGGCTTGTATATTCCAATGATGGGCTTCCTCAAAATGCCCTAGGTCTTTGTGAGCAAGCGAGTTGGATGCACACCCACTAGTTTCTTTTGTTGAGCTTTCATACACTTATAGCTCTAGTGCATCCGTTGCATGGCAATCCCTACTCACTCACATTGATATCTATTGATGGGCATCTCCATAGCCCGTTGATACGCCTAGTTGATGCGAGACTATCTTCTCCTTTTTGTCTTCTCCACAACCACCATTCTATTCCACCTATAGTGCTATGTCCATGGCTCACGCTCATGTATTGCGTGAAGATTGAAAAAGTTTGAGAACATCAAAAGTATGAAACAATTGCTTCGCTTGTCATCGGGGTTGTGCATGATTTAAATATTTTGTGTGGTGAAGATGGAGCATAGCCAGACTATATGATTTTGTAGGGATAGCTTTCTTTGGCCATGTTATTTTGAGAAGACATAATTGCTTAGTTAGTATGCTTGAAGTATTATCATTTTATGTCAATATGAACTTTTGCCTTGAATCTTATAGATCTGAATATTCATATCACAAGTAAGAAGAATTACATTGAAATTATGCCAACTAGCATTCCACATCAAAAATTATCTTTTTTATCATTTACCTACTCGAGGACAAGCAGGAATTAAGCTTGGGGATGCTTGATACGTCTCCAACGTATCTATAATTTTTGATTGCTCCATGCTATATTATCTACTGTTTTGGGCAATATTGGGCTTTATTATCCACTTTTATATTACTTTCGGGACTAACCTATTAACCGGAGGCCCAGCCCAGATTTGCTGTTTTATGCCTATTTCAGTGTTTTGAAGAAAAGGAATACCAGACGGAGTCGAAACGGAACGAAATCAACTAGAGAAGTTATTTTTTGAACGAAAGCCACCCGATGGACTTGGACCCCATGTCAAGGAAGGAAGGAGGAGCTCACGAGGGTAGGGGCGCGCCCACCCCCCTGGGGCGTGCCCCCTGCCTCGTGGGGCCCTCGTGGCTCCCCTGACGTGCTTCTTCTGCCTATATAACTCCATATACCCTAAAACTTCGAGAGAATAAGATAGATCGGGAGTTCCGCCGCCAGAAGCCTCCGTAGCCACCGAAAACCAATCTAGACCCGTTCCGGCACCCTGCCGGAGGGGGCAATCCCTCTCCGGTGGCTATCTTCATCTTCCCGGTGCTCTCCATGACGAGGAGGGAGTAGTTCTCCCTCGGGGCTGAGCGTATGTACCAGTAGCTATGTGTTTGATCTCTCTCTCTCTCTCTCTCTCTCTCGTGTTCTTGATTTGGCACGATCTTGATGTATCACGAGCTTTGCTATTATAGTTGGATCCTATGTTTCTCCTCCCCCTCTTCTCTCTTGTAATGAATTGAGTTTTCCCCTTGAAGTAATCTTATCGGATTGGGTCTGTAAAGATTTGAGAACACTTGATGTATGTTTTGCCGTGGATATCTGTGGTGACAATGGGATACCACGTGCCACTTGATGTATGTTTTGGTGACCAACTTGCGGGTTTCCTGACATTGGGAACCTATGCATAGGGGTTGGCACACGTTTTCGTCGTGATTCTCCGGTAGAAACTTTGGGGCACTCTTTGAGGTCCTTTGTGTTGGTTGAATAGATGAATCTGAGATTGTGTGATGCATATCGTATAATCATACCCACGGATACTTGAGGTGACATTGGAGTATCTAGGTGACATTAGGGTTTTGGTTGATTTGTGTCTTAAGGTGTTATTCTAGTATGAACTCTAGGGCTGTTTGTGACACTTATAGGAATAGCCCAACGGATTGATTGGAACGAATAACTTTGAGGTGGGTTCGTACCCTACCATAATCTCTTCGTTTGTTCTTTGCTATTAGTGACTTTGGAGTGACTCTTTGTTGCATGTTGATGGATAGTTATGTGATCCAATTATGTTAGTATTGTTGAGGGAACTTGCACTAGCGAAAGTATGAACCCTAGGCCTTGTTTACTATCATTGCAATACCGTTTACGCTCACTTTTACCATTAGTTACCTTGCTGTTTTTTTATTTTCATATTACAAATACCTTTATCTACCATCCATATACCACTTGTATCACCATCTCTTCGCTGAACTAGTGCACCTATTCAATTTACCATTGTATTGGGTGTGTTGGAGACACAAGAGACTCTTTGTTATATGGTTGCACGGTTGCTTGAGAGAGACCATCTTCATCCTACGCCTCCTACGGATTGATAAGCCTTAGGTCATCCACTTGAGGGAAATTTGCTACTGTCCTACAAACCTCTGCACTTGGAGGCCCAACAACATCTACAAGAAGACGGTTGTGTAGTAGACATCAAAGTTCCATCCCCAGCTATGCTGGACTTCATAGCTAGCAACCAAAATTATCCTGTGAATGGGCCTCCACTTGAGCTGGCAGATCCACTGCCTGCTGCTGCAAACTCTTCTGCTTTCAATAAGAGGAATAAAAACAACGCCCATTGGATGTTAATGATCTCCGACGCAGCCGTTGTCTTGCTGGACTGAGCATGGGATTTAAGAATGAAGCTGCTGCAATCAAGGCCAAGAACATTAACAAATGCCAGAAGAGCCTGAATGCAGAATTTGAATATGAGATTGTTGACCCCACTGCCAAACCACCGCCTGAGCTGCCACTCAACACCATCCAAGCTATCGCCACCAAGTAGTGTCAGATACCTCCTGAGGAGGTCTCTGGAGAGAAACTGAAGGCCTCGGTGGACTATGAATAATTCTAGTTCTTATCTCAGTTGGTCTTGCCGTAAAAAGACCCTATCTGGCCTTAGGCCTTTCTTTTATTTCCCTTGGTCCTGGAATGCTACTTTTGCTTTATTTATGAACCTGGTTCGTAAGGAGTTAAATCCAATATTTGCTTATGTTGGTGGAACATCAAGGCTTATTTATGTTACATGTTTAGTTGTCTGAATGGTCAGTTCTGTTATGGGCAAACTTGTTGTCAGTTTTATGGATGGAACATCATGTTTTTAGTATTTCACATTTTGAGTTGGCTGAATGGTCAGTTATATTATGAGCAGTCAATCATTGGCAGGTGCACTTTTCAAAAATACTGGTTACATTTTTGCTTGCTTAAAAGCGTAAGTTGCTATAATCTTGAGGATATTATTAACTCATGTCCCTATGGCATATTTCCATCAATACATTTTAATGAATAGGAACTGGAATATCTTAAACTGGAATGTCAGAGGAATAAACTCTCAAACCAGTTGGGATGATTTGAGAGCTAGAATTGAGGAAAGTAATTGTGGTGTTATTTGCATTCAAGAAACAAAAGGAGATTCATTTGACCAGGCTTATCTCAGAAATTTTTCACCTAGAAGATTCAACCAGTTTGCATATAATCCTTCAGTTGGTTTGTCAGGTGGACTTATTACTATTTGGAATGGCAGTCTATTTAGTGGCTCTGTCATCAGTCAATCCTCCTACCAACTCACTGTCAAGTTATCATGTAATTAATCTGGTCATATCTTTTATATCAGTAACATATATGGGCCCTGTCAGAATGAAGATAGAGTGGATTTTTTGATTGGTTGAACAATATTGATGCATCACAGATGGACCACTAGATGTTGGTTGGTGATTTTAACTTAATAAGGAGCCCTCATGACAGAAATAGACCTGGAGGGGATACAAACAATATGCTTATGTTTAACAACCTTCTCCAACAATTGGACCTTGTGGAGATCCCTCTCAAAGGTAGAAATTTCACATGGAGTAATATGTAAGACTTCCCATTATTGGAAAAACTGGATTGGATATTTACCTCTACTAACTGGACCCTATCTTTCCCAAACACACTGGCTCATCCACTTACCAGAGTAGCATCTGATCATGTCCCTATACACATTCAGATTGGCAGTGACATTCCTAAATCCTCCATCTTCAGGTTTGAAAACTACTGCTTTGAATGTGATGGTTTTTTTATGAAACTGTTATACAATGCTAGAATAAGAACCAACATATGGCAAACTCTGCTCAAGATGTTGCTGCCAGATTCAAGTGTCTTAGAATGGGACTCAAGAAATGGAGTAAGAACTTGTCCAAGCTCAACACTAACATTTCTGCATGTAATTATGTATTGTCTATGCTGGATGGCATTGAAGATCAAAGAATCCTCAGCACTATGGAAGCCAATTTTAGAACTATTTTGAAGAGACACATAACCAAATTATTGGAAGTGAAAAGAATTTATTGGAAATCAAGATTTAAAATGAGGTGTGTGAAACTAGATGATGAAAATACTGATTTCTTTCATGCCATGGCTACCCAGAGTTACAGAAAAAACTTCATTACTTCTATCAATGATGAAGATGGAAATCATGTCCAAAACCATGATCATAAGGCTGCAATCATTTGGAAATCTTTCCAAGACAGATTGGGCAAGTCAATTGACCCAGCTATGTTATTTAACCTTGAGGAACTTATTCAGCCCTCTGACCTATCTCAACTTGAAGCCCCATTCACTATGGATGAGATTGATCAGGTGATTAAAGATATTCCAGCTGAAAGAGCCCCAGGACCAGATGGCTTCAATGGTTCTTTCCTGAAAAAATGTTGGGATATTATTAAACAGGACATTTACACTATGATTTGGGATTTTTTTTGAAAGGAACAGTGACATTCAGAGTATCAACACTGCTTTCATTACTCTTATTCCAAAGATTGCAAATCCTCTCAATATGAATGATTTTAGGCCTGTTTCCCTGGCCAGTCTTCCCCTAAAAATTATTACTAAGCTTATGGCTAATAAAGCTCAGAAAATTATTACTTCAGTTATCCATCAGAATCAATATGGATTTATCAAAGGTAGAAACATACCGGATTGTTTGGGATATGCCTTTGAATATCTCCACTTATGCCATCAGTCAAAAGAGCCTATCATCATACTCAAATTAGATTTTGAAAAGGCATTTGATAAGGTGGAATACAAAACCATTATTGTTATGCTCAGAGCCAAAGGTTTTGGACCTAGATGGATCAAATGGGTAAACAACATTCTCCAAACTGCATCTACTTCTGTCCTACTCAATGGAGTGGCTAGGAAAAAAATCATCTGTAAGAGAGGGGTCAGACAAGGGGATCCTAATTCCCCATTATTATATGTTATTACTGTAGATCTTCTTCAAATAGTTATTAATGCTGCCTGGTCAAATGGAGAACTATCTCTACCTATAAATCATGCATATGGTCAAGATTATCCAATCATACAATATGCTGATGACACTTTGTTGATTATGCCTGCTAATGAAGATCAGCTTAACCACCTCAAATACCTTCTAAACCTTTTCAGTCTGTCCATGGGTCTTTTTGTTAACTTCAGCAAATCCTTTATGATTCCCATCAATGTTAATCATCAAGAGGTCACCAGGCTTGCCACATTATTTGGATGCAAGGTCGAAAGCCTTCCATTCACTTATCTAGGATTACCCATGGGCACCACAAAACCTTCAATACAGGATCTCATTCCTGTCATATCTAGAATTGATAAAAGATTATCTGGGGTTGCTAGATTCATGAACTACTCTGGCAGACTTACTTATATAAATTCGGTTGTTGCCTCAATGCCAATATTTGCTATGTGCTCCCTCAAAGTTCATATCACCATCCTAGATCATGTTGATAAATCAAGCAGAAATTTCCTATGGTATGGAAATGATATTAATAAAGGAGGCAAATGTTTGGCAAGCTGGCAGATGATATGCAAGCCAAAAAAATCAAGGGGGACTCAGAGTTCTAAATTTGAGAGAACAAAACAAAGCCCTTCTTATCAAGCACCTTTACAAATTTTACAACAAGATTGATGTGCCTTGGGTTAAATTAATTTGGGAAGCCCATTATCATAATAATGAAGCCCCTCATTCTAACAGGAACAAAGGCTCTTTTTCGTGGAGAGATTGCATGAAAATGTATGATTACTTCAGAGATATGACAACTTGTGATATTAAATCTGGTGAAACCAATATGCTTTGGGAGGACAAATGGAAAGGTGACATTATGAAGCTAAAGTTTCCTGAACTGCACTCTTTCACTTATAAGGAAAATATAACTATCAAGGCTGCCAAGGATTTGGATAATTTATATAGTTTATTTCAACTACCCCTATCTATTCAAGCACATCAGCAATTACATCAACTTTCTAATGAATTAAATACCATCAAGCACAACTATGATCATGATAATTGGGATGTCTATCTAAGTGGGAGTTCTTAAGTAATATGATTAAATGAACTTAAATTTATCATGAACTTAGTCCTGTTAGTATTTTGCAAATTATGTTGTAGATCTATCTCGCGTTGTTGCTTCCCTGTGTTTATTTTGATATGTTCCTAGAGAAAATTGTGTTGAAAGATGTTAGTAGCAATGATGCGGATTGGATCCGTGATCTAAGGTTTATCCTCATTGCTGCACAGAAGAATTATGTCCTTGATGCACCGCTAGGTGACAGACCTATTGCAGGAGCAGATGCAGACGTTATGAACGTTTGGCTAGCTCAATATGATGACTACTTGATAGTTTAGTGCACCATGCTTAACGGCTTAGAATCAGGACTTCAAAGACGTTTTGAACGTCATGGACCATATGAGATGTTCCAGGAGTTGAAGTTAATATTTCAAGCAAATACCCGAGTGGAGAGATATGAAGTCTCCAACAAGTTCTACAGCTAAAGAAATGGAGGAGAATCGCTCAACTAGTGAGCATGTGCTCAGATTGTCTGGGTACTACAATCGCTTGAATCAAGTGGGAGTTAATCTTCCAGATAAGATAGTGATTGACAGAATTCTCTAGTCACCATCACCAAGTTAGTAGAACTTCGTGATGAACTATAGTATGCAAGGGATAACGGAAATGATTCCCAAGCTCTTCGTGATGCTAAAATCGACGAAGGTAGAAATCAAGAAAAACATCAAGTGTTGATGGTAGAGAAGACCACTAGTTTCAAGAAAAGGGCAAAAGGAAGAAGGGGAACTTCAAGAAGAACGGCAAGCAAGTTTCTGCTCAAGTGAAGAAACCCAAGTCTGGTCCTAAGCCTGAGACAAAGTGCTTCTACTGCAAAGGGATTGGTCACTGGAAGCGGAACTACCCCAAGTATTTGGTGGATAAGAAAGGATGGCAAAATAAACAAAGGTATATTTGATATACATGTTATTGATGTGTACTTTACTAGTGTTCATAGCAACCCCTCAGTATTTGGTACTAGTTCAGTTGCTAAGATTAGTAACTCAAAACGGGAGTTGCAGAATAAACAGAGACTAGTTAAGGGTGAAGTGACGATGTGTATTGGAAGTGGTTCCAAGATTGATATGATCATCATCGCACACTCCCTATAATTTCAGGATTAGTGTTGAACCTAAATAAGTGTTATTTGGTGTTTGCGTTGAGCATGAATATGATTTGATCATGTTTGTTGTAATTCATTTAAGTAAGAGAATAAATTGTTGTTCTGTTTACATGAATAAAACCTTATATGGTTACACACCCAATGAAAATAGTTCGTTGGATCTCGATCGTAGTGATACACATAATCATAATATTGAAACCAAAAGATGCAAAGTTAATAATGATAGTGCAACTTATTTGTGGCACTGCCGTTTAGGTCATATTGGTGTAAAGCGCATGAAGAAACTCCATGCTGATGGGCTTTTGGAATCACTTGATTATGAATCAGTTGATGCTTGCGAACCATGCCTCATGGGCAAGATGACTAAGACTCTGTTCTTCAGAACAATGGAGCGAGCAACAGATTTGTTGGAAATCATACATACTGATGTATGTGGTCCGATGAATATTGAGGCTCGCGACAGGTATCATTATTTTCTGATCTTCACAGATGATTTGAGCAGATATGAGTATATCTACTTGATGAAACATAAGTCTGAAACATCTGAAAAGTTCAAAGAATTTCAAAGTGAAGTGAAAAATCATCGTAACAAGAAAATAAAGTTTCTACGAT
This sequence comes from Triticum dicoccoides, assembly GCF_002162155.2. NCBI lineage: Eukaryota > Viridiplantae > Streptophyta > Magnoliopsida > Poales > Poaceae > Triticum > Triticum dicoccoides. The sequence goes on from NC_041388.1 coordinate 536,248,985, forward strand.
CTGATCGTAGAGAAGAGTATTTGAGTTACGAGTTTGGCCTTCAGTTAAAAACAATGTGAAATAGTTTCACTACTCACGCCACCTGGAACACCACAATGTAATGGTGTGTCCGAACGTCATAACCGTACTTTATTAGATATGGTGCGACCTATGATGTCTCTTACCGATCTACCACTATCGTTTTGGGGTTATGCATTAGAGACAGCTGCATTCACGTTAAATAGGGCACCATCTAAATCCGTTGAAACGACACCGTATGAACTATGGTTTGGCAAGAAACCTAAGCTGTCGTTTCTTAAAGTTTGAGGTTGCAATGCTTACGTGAAAAAGTTTCAACCTGATAAGCTCAAACCCAAATTGGAGAAGTGCGTCTTCATAGGATACCCAAAAGAAAATGTTGGGTACACCTTCTATCACAGATCCGAAGGCAAGACATTCATTGCTAAGAATGGATCCTTTCTAGAGAAGGAGTTTCTCTTGAAAGAAGTGAGTGGGAGGAAAGTAGAAAACTTGATAAGGTAATTGTACCTTCTCCCTTATTGGAAAGTAGTTCATCACAAAAATCTGTTCTTGTGACTACTACACCAATTAGTGAGGAAGCTAATGATGATGATCATGTAACTTCAGATCAAGTTACTACCAAATCTCGTAGGTAAACCAAAGTGAGATCCGCACCAGAGTGGTACAGTAATCCTGTTCTGGAAGTCATGTTACTAGACCATGACGAACTTACGAACTATGAAGAAGCGATGGTGAGCCTAGATTCCGTGAAATGGTTTGAGGCCATGAAATCTGAGATATGATCCATGTATGAGAACAAAGTATGGACTTTGATGGATTTGCCCGATGATCGGCAAGCCATAGAAAATAAATGGATCTTCAAGAGGAAGACGGACGCTGATAGTAGTGTTACTATCTACAAAGATAGACTTGTCGAAAAAGGTTTTTTTGACAAAGTTCAAGGTGTTGACTACGATGAAATTTTCTCACTCGTAGCGATGCTTAAGTCTGTCCAAATCATGTTAGCAATTGCCGCATTTTTATGAAATCTGGCAAATGGATAAACAAAACTACATTCCTTAATGGATTTAAGAAGAGTTGTATATGATGCAACCAGAAGGTTTTGTCAATCCTAAAGGTGCTAACAAAATATGCAAACTCCAGCGATCCATCTATGGACTGGTGCAAGCATCTCGGAGTTGGAATATACGCTTTGATAAGTTGATCAAAGCATATAGTTTTATATAGACTTGCGGTGAAGCCTGTATTTACAAGAAAGTGAGTGGGAGCACTACAACATTTCTGATAAGTATATGTGTATGACATATTGTTGATCGGAAATAATGTAAAATTATTCTACAAAGCATAAAGGAGTGTTTGAAAGGATTGTGTCAAAGAAAACCTCGGTGAAGCTGCTTACATATTGAGCATCAAGATCTATAGAGATAGATCAAGACGCTTGATAAGTTTTTTTTCAATGAGTACATACCTTGATAAGATTTTGAAGTAGTTCAAAATGGAACAGTCAAAGAAAGAATTCTCCTGTGTTACAAGGTGTGAAATTGAGTAAGACTCAAAGCCCGACCACGGCATAAAATAGAATGAGAATGAAAGTCATTCCCTATGCCTTGGCCATAGGTTCTATAAAGTATGCCATGTTGTGTACCAGACCTATTGTATACCCTACACTAATTTTGGCAAGGGAGTACAATAGTGATCTAGGAGTAGATCACTAGACAGCGGTCAAAAATTATCCTTAGTGGAATAAGGATATGTTTCTCGATTATGGAGGTGACAAAATGTTCGTCGTAAAAGGGTTATGTCGATACAAGTTTTGGCATTGATCCGGATGACTCTTAGTCTTCATCTGGATACATATTGAAAGTGGGAGCAATTAGCTAAAGTAGCTCCGTCTAAAGCATTGTAGACATAGAAAGTTGCAAAATACTTACGGATCTGAATATGGCAGACCCGTTGACTAAACTTCTCTCACAGGCAAAACATGATCACACCTTAGTACTCTTTGGGTGTTAATCACATAGCAATGTGAACTAGATTACTGACTCTAGTAAACCCTTTGGGTGTCGGTCACATATCGATGTGAACTATGGGTGTTAACCACATAAAGATGTGAACTATTGATGTTAGATCACATGGCGATGTGAACTAGATTATTGACTCTAGTGCAAGTGGGAGACTAAAGGAAATATGCCCTAGAGGCAATAATAAAGTTATTATTTATTTCCTTATTTCATGATGAATGTTTATTATTCATGCTAGAATTATATTAACCGGAAACATAATACATGTCTGAATACATAGACAAACAGAGTGTCACTAGTATGCCTCTACTTGACTAGCTCGATAATCAAAGATGGTTATGTTTCCTAACCATAGACGAAGAGTTGTTATTTGATTAACGGGATCACATCATTAGGAGAATGATGTGATTGACTTGACCCATTCCATTAGCTTAGCACTCGATCGTTTAGTATGTTGCTATTGCTTTCTTCATGACCTATACATGTTCCTATGACTATGAGATTATGCAACTCCCGTTTACCGGAGGAACACTTTGTGTTCTACCAAACGTCACAAAGTAACTGGGTGATTATAAAGGAGCTCTATAGGTGTCTCTAAAGGTACATGTTGGGTTGGCGTATTTCGAGATTAGGATTTGTCACTCCGATTGTCGGAGAGGTATCTCTGGGCCCTCTCGGTAATGCACATCACATAAGCCTTGCAAGCATTGCAACTAATGAGTTAGTTGCGAGATGATGTATTACGAAATGAGTAAAGAGACTTGCTGGTAACGAGATTGAACTAGGTATTGAGATACCGACGATCGAATCTCGGGCAAGTAACATACAAATGACAAAGGGAACAACGTATGTTGTTATGCGGTCTGACCAATAAAGATCTTCGTAGAATATGTGGGAGCCAATATGAGCATCCAGGTTCTGCTATTGGTTACTGACCGGAGATGTGTCTCGGTCATGTCTACATTATTCTCGAACCCGTAGGGTACGCACGCTTAAGGTTTCGACGACAGTTATATTATGAGTTTATGAGTTTTGACGCACCGAAGGAGTTGGGAGTCCCGGATGAGATCGGGGACATGACGAGGAGTCTCGAAATGGTCGAGACGTAAAAATCGATATATTGGACGACTATATTCGGACATCGGAAATGTTCCGAATGATTCAAGTATTTTTCGGAGTACCGGAGAGTTACGGGAATTCGCCGGGGAGTATATGGGCCTTATTGGGCTTTAGGGGAAAGAGATAGGAGAGGTTGGGCGCCCCCCCAAGGCCTAGTCCGAATTGGACTAGGGGAAAGGGTTGCGCCCCCTCCTTCCTTCTCTTCTCTTTTCCCTTGCCTTGACTCCTACTCCTACTACATGGAAGGACTCCTAGTTAGACTAGGAAAGGGGTAATCCTACTCCCGGTGGGAGTAGGACTCCCCTAGGGCGCGCCATAGAGAGGGCCGGCCCTTCCCTCCTCCACTCCTTTATATATGGGGCAGGGGGCACCCCATAGACACAAGTTGATCCACGTGATCATATTCTTAGCCGTGTGCGGTGCCTCCTTCCACCATAGTCCTCGATAATATTGTAGCAGTGCTTAGGCGAAGCCCTGCGACATTAGTACATCAAGATCGTCACCACGCCGTCGTGCTGACGGAACTCTTCCCCGACACTTTGCTGGATCGGAGTCCGGGGATCGTCATCGAGCTGAACGTGTGCTAGAACTCAGAGGTGCCGTAGTTTCGGTGCTTGATCGGTCGGGCCATGAAGACGTACGACTACATCAACCACGTTGTCATAACGTTTCCGCTATCGGTCTATGAGGGTACGTAGACAACACTCTCCCCTCTCATTGCTATGCATCACCATGATCTTGCGTGTGCGTAGGAATTTTTTTGAAATTACTATGTTCCCCAACATTATTTGCCCTCTCTCTCTCTCTATCCTCCCTCTCCTTCTCTTTTTGCCTCTTTTGTCCGCTTGCTTTTTGCTTGCATGTGTGTTAGTTTGCTTACTTGTCGTTATGGCTAGTTCTTTACCTTCTGCCTCTATGTCTGAAATTGGGGATACTATTGTCGATAATAATTTTGATGCTCCTACTAAAGAACCCACTATATCACATATAAAAAGATTCCGTGTTGGTAGTGGTAATATTATTGGAAAAGGAGTTATTCAAGATTTCTTTACTTGTGCCGGTGCTTTGCCCTCTATGGGTAGTTCTATCATTCATAGAACTAGTAGTCTTGCGGACGCTATTGCCATGCTTATAGTCGAACTTGAAAGGCAATTCATGCACATGCATCCTTCCATACAAAGGATTTTCCTAGAATTTTCTAATATTAAGCATTCTTCTGTTAAGCGTGCCATTACTATCTTTTTGGCTCATGAGTTTCGATTCATAATAAAAGAGGCCAAAGAAATCTTTGCGCATTATAGGGTGGACGCTTGCCGTCCTCCCATAGAGGCCATCCTCTTTGATCAATAAGAAATAATGTGTTTTCAATCTCTAGACTATGTTGCTTTCAATGAAAATCTTAGAAAAAGGGTGCCTACCAATGTTTTAGTTGATAGAATTTCTGAACTTAATGATGATTTGGCTATTCGAAATAATAAATTGGGATATTCTCTTGAATATAGGCTCACAAAGTTCTGTCAAAAGAATGCTTATAATGATGAATTGGTTATGCAATATGAGGGACCGAAGGAGGAACCTATACCTCCCAAGGTTGATCTTGGAGACTTTTGTCCCAATAAATTTAGCCCTTTTGATTACTTTTGCTTGCCTCAAAGAAAACTTGCTGTTGAACGTAGAGAATATAAAATGAGTTTTAATAATCTATCTTACTATTATGGCAATACATAGATCTATTCTTGCTTGTTATGCCTAGCTAAGGGCGTTAAACGATAGCGCTTGTTGGGAGGCAACCCAATTTTATTTTTATTCCTTGCTTTTTGCTCCTGTTTAGTAATAAATAAATTATCTAACCTCTTTTTTGGTTGTGTTTTTTGTGTTTAATTAGTGTTTGTGCCAAGTAGAACCGTTGGGAAGACTTGGGGAAAGTCTTGTTGAACTTACTGTAAAAAACAGAAACTTTAGCGCTCACGAGAACTGCTGTCATTTTTATTTGGAAAGTGCTATTTAGTTAATTATTTTTGCAGATGATTAATAAATAAATTCCTCACGTCCAGCAATTTATTTTAAATTTTTTGGGGTTCTAGATCTTGCGCTAGCTACAGATTACTACAGACTGTTCTGTTTTTGACAGATTCTCTTTTTCGTGTGTTGTTTGCTTATTTTGATGAATCTATGACTAGTAAAATAGTTTATAAACCATACAGAAGTTGGAATACAGTAGGTATAACACCTATATAAATAAAGAATGAGTTCATTACAGTACCTTGAAGTGGTCTTTTGTTTTCTTTCGCTAACGGAGCTCACGAGATTTTCTACTTTAAGTTTTGTGTTGTGAAGTTTTCAAGTTTTGGGTAAAGATTTGATGGATTATGGAACAAGGAGTGGCAAGAGCCTAAGCTTGGGGATGCCCATGGCACCCCCAAGATAATCTAAGGACACCTAAAAGCCCTTGGGGATGCCCCGGAAGGCATCCCCTCTTTCGTCTACTTCTATCGGTATCTTTACTTGGAGCTATATTTTTATTTACCACATGATATGTGTTTTGCTTGGAGCGTCTTGTATGATTTGAGTATTTGCTTGTTAGTTTACCACAATCATCCTTGCTGTACACACCTTTTGAGAGAGCCATACATGATTTGAAATTTGTTAGAATACTCTATTTGCTTCGCTTATATCTTTTGAGTTATATAATTTTGCTCTAGTGCTTCACTTATATCTTTTAGAGCACGGTGGTGGATTTGTTTTATAGAAACTATTGATCTCTCATGTTTCACTTAGATTATTTTGAGAGTCTTAATAGCATAGTAATTTGCTTAAAAGCCTAATATGCTTGGTATGCAAGATTAATAATAAAACTTTCTTATGAGTGTGTTGAATACTATGATAAGTTTGATACTTGATAATTGTTTTGAGATATGGAGATGGTGATATTAAAGTCATGCTAGTTGAGTAGTTGTGAATTTGAGAAATACTTGTGTTGAAGCTTGTGATTCCCGTAGCATGCACGTATGATGAACCGCTATGTGATGAAGTCGGAGCATGATTTATTTATTGATTGTCTTCCTTATGAGTGGCGGTCAGGGACGAACGATGGTCTTTTTCTACCAATCTATCCCACACGCTTAATCCTTTTTATTTTCTTCTTTTCCTTCGTTGTTATTTCTAATTATGATGAATTTAGCCCATAATTTTTTATTTCTATTCCACTCTTTTATCTTTGCCATTTTACGATTTTATCATGATTTCTTTTTTTGCAGGAAAGATTTTATCATGAGTTCAATCTATTATAGAAGCTTTCGTCTAGTTCCATATTGATACTAACAATTGTTGTAATGCATCCTAGATACCCTCATAGTGTTGTGATGGAAGGTGCTCTGCTAAAAAGATTTAGCAAGAAATATGTACGGCTTAATGTTTATCGTTCCAATCAGAATAATATGGGAGCATTGGAGCACTAATCCCTCCATATTGTACAGTCTAAACTTTGTTATGGTTGACCGAAAGGTTAGAGCAGCTATTTTTTTAATTAGATTTGTGTTGCTTAGTACCTTAGTTAAAAATGACAGATAATGCCATTGATTTTCTTTCTTAGGGAGAAAGAGCAGAGGGCCTAATACGAAAATACAA
>NC_041388.1:536256169-536261395 GCF_002162155.2 Triticum dicoccoides
GGGGGGGGCGGTGTACAAGATTGTACAAGATTGAACGACATTTGATAATACAGGCAAAAGAAAAGTACAAAGCAGCATATCACATTATATAACCTTTTGTCGGCAGAACCAACGTGATTCTTATAAATCCTCGGCCATCGGGCTTTCCTATGATTTGCTTCTAATGTGCTACTGCTTTCCAAGCTTGAAAAACATATTTGATCAATTGTGCTTAATTATGTCAGGTTAGTTTGCATTAATTTTAATTTGTGAAATTCAACTTCCTTACCAGTTTGCTCTGTCCTACTCTGAAACTCTTGCATTTTTCTGAATTTATAGATGTAGTTGGTTTGGTTACTGTTGTTGCCAACCTTTTGCCACCTACTGGTGCTGCTGGAGAACCAAGACACCAAATTTCCATCATAGATGGAGAGTGTGTATTTTTATTGAGATCATGGCATCATACATTTTACAAGTAGTTTTATCGCATGAAATAACTCGATAATGAATTGTAAAGAAAACATGCAATTGTTACTCTTTGGGGGAGATTTTGTGCATGACTGGTCTAAAAAGGAAACCCATTCTGATATTGTTTGTTGGAGTAATGGACCAGTACACATGTATAAATATTGGCCAACATGTGCTCAGACTTCGTTTGTTCATTGAAATTTGCGCAAGCCACCTAAACAAAATGTCTCCAAAATGTACAGGTGCAACGGCTTTTAAGAACACATTCCCGACTGCACTCATGTTATAATATTTCATTCTGATCTCTCTGATGCTTTGTGCACTAGGTAATTATGACATGTTGTAATTGTATAGAATCAGGAATGTACCTAACGGAATTGAATTGCAGAATCCTAGCTTTGAAAATATCAATGCCTTGGCTGGTGTAGAACCTAATGATTCTATGGTACTGTGAAAATATCTTGATGTTACTTTCATTGGTATGCACACTTTGCGCTTAAACACATATTTTCAACCCCTGTGCAGAACCAGTCTTATACCCGTGACCCATACTGGAAGACGTAAAGCAGTTAGATACCTGCAATAGTTGTGCGTGATCCGTACCGGAAGACGTAATCCCGTTGGAGAAAAATGCGGCGCGTAATCCAGGATCAGAGCCACACGCGCGGGCTCCCACTCCCACCCACCACACGCCCAGCCGCCGGCACGCGCGCGCGCACGCCACAGACAGACGCGGCCGGCCGGAGACCGCGCCACGCATGCTCCTCCCCCGCCTGCTCCCCGCGCACCGCCTCCTCGCCGGCGGCCCCCGCCCCCTCCTCCTCCTCCCACGCCGCCGCCTCGCCCCCCGGCCGCCCGCCGCCGTCTCCATGTCCTCCTCCGCGGCGGCCGCCCGCCGCAGGGTCCCGCTGCGTGGCGTGGTGTTCGACATGGACGGGACCCTGACGGTGCCCGTCATCGACTTCCCGGCCATGTACCGCGAGGTGCTCGGCGGGGAGGCGGCCTACGCCGCGGCGCCGTCGACATCCTCCACTGCATCGAGGCCTGGGGCCCCGACGAGCAGCGCCGCGCCTACGAGGCCATCGCCCGGTTCGAGCGCGACGGCCTCGACCGCCTCCAGATCATGCCCGGTGAGCCCCTCCCGGTCGGCCCCCCTTGCGTCTGATTCTGGTTTCCCTTATCGGCGTGTGACGGTGCTTGCGGTTTGCAGGGGCCTCGGAGCTCTGCGGGTTCCTCGACGCGAGGCAGATCAGGTGGGGATTGTTTGTCCCAAAATGTAGCTCAGTTTGCATGCGTGTGATGCTCGGTTCAGTTCAGTTAGTTGTACAGCTCACTATGTGCTCAATTGTACTTTGTTTTCAGAATTGATTTGGGGCAAGTGTAATACCATTTGCACCTGGTAGTACCACTACCATGCAGTTGCTTAAACGTTGATTCATGCCATGATTTGGGGCTTTGCTGTATGAATAGTGAACTGTCTGTCGATTAATGTACGGACTAACATTTCAGGAAGTTAGAGAGGTTGTTTTCGGATGATAGGAAGAGTGCTTTGTAGGCTATATAGATTGAATGGCTCGAAATTTGATATGCAAACCCATGCTATTGCAAATCCGCGCGTGTGGCTCTGATCCTGGATTACCTTACTTCCTAATGATCAGTACGTCTTGTCTATCAACTTTTTGATGAAATCGTGTTATTCCAAGGAATTCCCATGCATCTTGGAGCGGGAACTTCCACTCTCTGGAGCCATAAATATCGTGTCACAAAATCATGCATTTTTATTCTTAATTTGGTTGTGAATTACTAGATCACTAATTATGAATCTCCAACTGATTTCTCAATGCCATCAGTCCTCGTGATCAGGAAGAAGCACTCTAGCAGCAGGTGCCTTACTAGTTTGTTGTTTACTTGTATATATAACAGACACGGTTGCTTTTTTTTTTTTGAGCTACGCGTCAGATTTGGATGTAGCTTACTAGTTTGTTGTTTACTTACTTTTTTTGACATGTGCCATTGAGTTCATGTGTAGCTTCTGTTTGTTATTGTAAAAATCTGCCAGACTAATGGTACAGAAATAACTGCAATTATTAGTGGCATCTGTATGTAGTTACTTTATTAGATTAGAGATATTTATGTTTTTGTTACTGATTCCTACCATTGGTATTACACAGGAGGGGTTTAATCACCCGCAATGTGAAGGCCGCAGTTGATTTGTTTCACCAAAGGTTTGGTGTAAGTTTGCTGCACTAAACTCATTCTGTTCATCTCGTGGTTATACTTTTAGGATGATATCCATTGCTTGCCCATGTATATTACTGTGATATACCTTGGGACACTCAACCCAAATCTGTGTTTATTTTGGTAATGTTCTGCAACTAGTTTCTTGCACCTTTCTGAACATACCTTAATGTCGATCTCCCCAATCCTTGTGTCATGTAGAAAGGCTGAATGTTGATATAGCCAAATTCCGAGGTTATGTTGTAACTCTGCATAACATGTGTCTTTTAATATTCATGTGTTACTTTATGCTCAACCAACTTGATTTTTTGCTAGTCATATATTGGTATGGTGAAGTGAAATAACTTTCCAGGATCTGTAATATTGCAATCATCTTCAATATGCTAATCTCACACATCTGAAACTTACGCAGATGACATTTGTGCCTGCATTAAGCAGAGAATTCCGCCCCTATAAGCCAGATCCTGCCCCATTGCTTCATATTTGCTCCACTTGGGACATTCCACCGACCGAGGTGATCATGGTTGGTGACAGCCTCAAGGATGACGTGAGCATTTTTCATCCCATTATGTAGCTTAGCATATGAATGATTCCTATACAGTTCACTTTGCTTTGTGCCATGGTTTGAGTTATCAAGGCATACTATCAGGATTCCTAAATTAGTGTAGATATTACGAGTTCAAAATTTGAAAGCTCCACAGTAAGTTATACAGTAGTTTCATACTTCCAGCATACCCATGAATCAAAAGGAATTGTGCTTGTGCTGCTTTTGCTAAATGCTCCTTAATTCTAGCACTTACATAAGCCGGAGTTCAGGACAGTTTTTGTGACAGTTTTGTGAATCTTAAACTTTTCCGATAGCTTGTGCATGTGTACTGATTCATTTGCCTTGCCTTTGAAAACCTTGCGCAGATCGTTTGTGGAAAGAGAGCAGGAGCATTCACTTGCCTGCTTGACGAAACTGGACGATACGGCCCCCACGAATCTTTGCCTGAAGATGTTAAGCCTGACTTCATGGTGTCTTCACTCCCTGAAGTACTGTCGGTGCTTGAGGAGCATTTCGATTTGGCTCCAGTGTCTGTCGCCGAGAGTAGAATATGACAGGAAACGTCGTACACCCTGAATGTAATATGGTATATGTCGAGCTGTATCGATCAGTTTATCCACACCCTCCAAAAATATGACTGCTAGAAAGAAATTTGTTTTACCCTCCAAAAATATGACTGCTAGAAAGAAATTTGTTTTCAGTTCTGACCGTAGATGCAGCTTCAAGCATGGTGTCGATTACGGATGCATCAGGCTCTGAGGTATTATGGCCGTGAAATTCGCCCCTCATGAATACCTAATGACCATATATAGATGGTGACTGGAATTTAGTAGAGTATAGTTTCTGTCGAAAGAAAACCATAGATGATGTTGTCACTTGCGTCATATTGGTGATGTTGGACGCCCATGCCAGCATGGCTATTTTTGACTATGATCATTCATGGTATAATCTAGGGTTAATTTGATAAATGCCACTCCAATTATGGCGATTCTGAGAAATGCCACCGCAATTTCCAAACTTTGAAAAATGACATTTCATGCCATTTCCAGTGGCATTTTTCGAAGTCTGCAGTGGTGTTCTTCAAAGATTGCAAAATTTGCAGTGGCATTTTTCAAAGTTTGGAAATTGCAATGGCATTTTTATGAATCGCCATAATTGGAGTGGCATTTATCTAATTAACCCTATAATCTAATAGAGGCATTATGTTCATGATAAGTAGACCGTTAATCAAATTACATCTACTAATAATATTCCACCTCAAGACAGCTATCCAGCATGCATATCAAAGTATTAAGTTTACAAGAAATAGAGGATTGCAATAAGCATGATGACATAATGTAGACAAGAAAACATTAAGCAATACAACGAGACACTGTTGTTTTATTTTTAGTTGCAAAATACAATAGGAGTCTTCTCTCCATTCTGTTATTGGGATATAGATAGATCACTCCAAGATTAGAACCCACTACAAAGCACCAAGTCTATGAAGAAAACCCATCGAACTTGTCAAAAAGAAAAGATAGATTGGAGAGCATGCAAAGCTATTTAATTATACAACAAGAAATCCTCAAAATATTCAATTGTATTCAATGGACAATCTGATCTTGAAGTGACTATTCATCGTATCCCAACAAACACATCCACAAATTATATCAGATGGGTCCCGATCATGTGAGGCAACTCACGGGAATTTGGTATTGAAGATCAAAGAGAAAGAGAGAGCCATCTAGCTACTGGTATGGACCCTAAGGTCCTAAGAAAACTACTCACACATGGTCATGGAGGCGGCAAGGTTGATGAAGAAGCCTCTGGGAGAGTAGCGGGACATGCCTCTAGATTGGATCTCCTCGGAACAGAATCTTGCGGCGGCGAAAAAATCTTATAAAAATATCTCGGATGGTTTCTCTATTTATAGGAATTTATGGTGGTGGAATGGACAAAAGGCGGTAAGTGTGGGGACCACACAACCTAGGGGCGCACCCAAGGGCCTGGTC
>NC_041388.1:536261768-536278131 GCF_002162155.2 Triticum dicoccoides
TCCCTCCGATGCTTCCTGGAACCTTCGTGCCTCGAAAAAATCTTATTCAATTGTCATGATGTTTAGGCGTTCGTAGATATGGATTTTCTGTAAATTGAAAACAAATAATATAAAATGCTATAGAAATATAAAAAATGATATTATAATAGCATTAAAAAATCAAACAATATAAATACGTTTTAGACGTAGCAGTACACATGCTTGGTGGCATGCATGCTTGTATCTTTTTATTTTCTTGTTGCTAGTTATTGTAACATATGTACTTTCTTGTGGGATTTATCCCTACTAATATGGGAATATAATGAGGGTTTTAGTTTGCCAGCAAAAGGTGTACATATGCAGAAGTAGAATCATTTGTTTTTTATGTTTGTCAGATGTTACATATTCTAGAAGTTTCTTTAAATATGCTTACCAAATAATAGTCTAGATATCCTTATTATGATATTAGTTAGATTGTAGAGACCTCTGCCATGATATTTAATACTAATACTAAAATTTATGCAATTGTAAAAATTAATTCAAAGAGAGCTTTCAAACACATCGTTTAAATTTAGCACAAAGGAAAAGAATGCAATGATCTACATTACAAATGTATAGCAAATAACACTATAAAAATCTTTAGTAATTAACATAATTATATGCTTAACTATATCAACTTATAAGCTGAAAAATATAAGTATGAGAAAAATAAATTTAAGGAGGTACAAAAGCTTAGTATAAAATTTAAATTAGGGTGGGGCGGCTCTAAAAGATTCCCAATAAATAGATATTGGCACAAACGCTCGATATACTAGTATGCGGCTGACTAGAGAATCCAACTCGCAAAAACAATATTTTTTGATAAGTTTATGCGTGAGCATCAACATGTTGACTTGGTTTAGCCGAAGTCTCTTCTCCATAGCTTGTACCATCTCTTGCATCAAAGACTCACATATGAATAGTCCGAGGGCCGATGAGACAACGAGTAAGAAGGCAGCCATGGAACCGGTCGTGCGGTAGCTTGTTTTAACACTGCCACCTTAGTGCTCACACGGTTCTTCCTGCTATCAGAATGTGTTAAGTCAAATAAGCATCCGCATTGACATGGATAAATCCAAATTAAACTGGGGGCTAATGTCGGGGATATACCCCGCGGTATGACCCGGCCGGAGTCGTAACCTGGCTGGGACTTGGTAAACCGGCAGGAGTCAAGGCAGACAATGTTAAACCGACAAACAATGTTAAACCGGCAGACAATGTTAAACCGGTAGACAATGTTAAACCGACAGACGTTAAGAAGCCCAGGAAAGGAAGTCAAAATAGTTTAAGTCTTAGTCCGAGATGGACTCTATATGTAACCCGCCCCTTCAACTTATATAAGGAGGGGTAGGGCTCCTCAAAGAGGACAGGCAAGAAGAAACAATCTTAGGGCTAGACACAAAGAGGAGAGCCGGTTTACGGCGACTCCCTCGTGATGATAATGAGACCTAGCCTCAAACAGCATGTAGGGTTGTTACCGGATGATGTTTCCCGGGGCCCGAAGCTGTCTAAATCCTTGTCTTGTGTTGCGTCTCTCGATTCCGCTCAACCCCTCTCAAGCTACCACATAGATGCATTGGCCTCACGACTAAGTCCTCACACTAAGGACATATGACGTGTTAATTTCACGACACATCCCGTGGGTAAACAAGGGATATTAACCTGTCTCCTTCCTTGCTCCCGCCATGCTGATGATCTAGTCCTGTTCGGAGAGTTTATTATACCAACCCGACAAGCTCTGATTAGTGGATTTTATAGTTATATTTTCTCTAGTTTAAACTTGACATTCTCAAACAGTTTTATGATTATTACTTCAACTTTACTACTAATTACTAATGCAAAGATGTGCAAATATCCTTATCTGAACGGTTTTTTGTATATATGGACATTATGAAGGAAATATAAGCATATTAAGGAAATGGTTATAGATATGTTTAATTCCGGACAAAGTTGATCACGAGAAATTGTCTACATGAGAAGGCGACATGTGGTATGACCGCACGAGCTCGCACCCGAGGTCGCACCACATTGTTCCAATTCCTTGGCTTCACATTGGTGCAGTGAGCTCAAGGACAACGTCAAAGGTGGTCATGGATAAAGGTGATGTGAATGAGTTGGGCACCGACACAATGGACATGGCGTGGTTTCGCACCCTATTGACAAAGTGGTGGGTGTCGGGTGGTAGGTGCAACATATGCCAACGGGTGGCTTATCATTGTGGGAGCCAGTAAAACATCACCGGTGCCTGGAAACGGGATGAGCCGAAGACATGCACGCCGGTGAATCTTACCTAGCTTCGGGGCTCTCCGTGGAGATAACACCCCTACTGCTGCTCTGCGGGGTCTCCGCATGATCACTAGATGAACAAGTAGCTACACAATGCTCCTTGAGCTGTTTGGTGGGAGGAGGAAGAAGGGCACGACTCGCTCTCTTCTTCTCCTTGTGTGGTCTCTAACACTAGCAGGGATCAACCCTTTGCATGGGCATCCCGGGGGGTTTATATAGGCCTACCCCCGGGGGTACAATGGTAATCCGGCTGGGCGCGGGGCCCAGCCGTCTGTGACTACGCTCGCCGGCTTCTGCGCCGACTGATGGGGCCTGCCGGCTGGTGGGTCCCGCCGGCTGCCGGCCCCTCGGCCGACAGGCAGGTCCCACTGTCCAGGGCCTTGTCGGTGGCTGGTTACTGTTGCTCAATCCTGGCGACGAGGGCTTCGTCGAGGTAGGCGTGGCTACAGTGCCGCCGTCCGGCAGGCAATCACTATAGCCTCACCGCGTCTTGTCTCCTTAATGGGGCGTCTCCTTCGAGGGAGGTGGCAGGCCGGCTGTGGGGAGCCGGCTCCATCTTGGGCTGACTGGGGGAGGCCTGGCCGCCTTCGGTTGTCTCTCTGCCCGAAGGGGCCCACCGCCCATGGGCCGCGCTGGCGGCCCGTCGTGGATGACATCAGGGTCAACATGGCAACAGTGCACGCCGGACGGGTCATGGCCACCCGTACGACGCACTGTGCCAGGCATGCTCCGGGATTCGGGGGTGGCAGGCTTCACTGTAGCCACACCCCGTCACATCGCCGTTAAGTGGATGCAAACTTTGAGGGTACGGTCTTGACCACTTTGTGGGAGCCGGCTTCTTGGAGTCGGTCTTCTCGCGGCCGGCTTCTCGAAGCCGGCCCTCCCGTGGCTTTCTTCACGAGGGCTAAAGTCGGGCCGCCTTCCGATAGCCGGCCTGGGAGACAGCCGGCAAGGGGAAGGCGCCCCCATGACTTGGATTCTTGAGAGCCGGATGGGCTCGTAATTTTTTCGGAAGGGCCAGGGGAAGCCGGCTAGGCTACCCATGGCTATTTACTCCGACAGTAGTCCCCGAAGCTGATCGAGCTTCGAGGCTGACAAAGGAACGAGAAGCTTGGTCAGCTTCCTATCCTGAGGGGCCGGCTTTGCTGGTGCGCGCCGACTTTGGAGAGCTCCATTTCTTGTAGGCGGGAACGTGGTCGACCCACGAGCTGACCGCAGGCCTTCCCGCGGTCCACGTGGCAGTGAAGCCCTGCCAGTGCACGCGCGCGATGAGACACCGCTGTAGGCCCGGGCCTGCCACTCCTAGGCCTCGGCCCAAGCGCGGATCTTCTGCGGCCCACGCGGACCGCTCGCCTTACCGCGGCGATCTTATTACGCCGTTAGGGCGCAATAATTGCGGTATGTGGGGGAGTGGGCGCAGTTGATCCCCATGCTCCCCCACGCCGCGCCTCCTTGGCTCCGCCGTGCGGTCTATAAGTAGGGGGAGGAGGGGGAGCGGCAGAGGCTTCACACACTCTCCCTCGCTCCGCCCCCTTTCGCCTTCGTTCTTCTTCTTCTCGCCGCCGCAGCCACCCACCGCCGCGCCGTTCCGCCGCCGCGTCGTCTCGCTTCCATGGCGCTGTCGAGCTCATGGGATGGCTCCAACGTCCATGAGGACCACGTCGAGTTCCTCCGCCAGACGCGACGCCTGCCCGGAGAGAGCTTCGTGCGAGTCCGTTGAGCGCCGGAGAGCGAGGTTTCGCCGGCACCGGAGGAGGGCGAGCGGGTTATCTTCCGCTTGCACTACCTGCGCGGCTTCAGCCTTCCGGCGAGCGGGTTCCTCCGTTCCTTCCTCGAGTTCTACAACCTTCAGTCGCATCACCTCACGCCCAACGTGGTGATGCCGCTGTCGGCCTTCGTCTCCCTCTGTGAATGTTTCCTTGGGGTCCTCCCCATGCTTGAGCTCTGGGGGCGAATTCTTCCAGAGCAAACTCGGCACCGTCGTCGCGGGCGTGCCCGCCCCCTGCGGGGCCTATATCGCCATGAGGCGGTCGGGCGAGAACAACCCGTTCCCGGCCATCCCGCTGATCCAGTCGGTGAAGCTCTGGTAGAAGTCGTACTTCTATGTGAAGAACGTCGCCCAGCAAGGCGACTACGTCAACCTGCCGGCTTACGTAGCCGGCCCACCGGCTGGGAGGCAACCCTCGTGGAGCTACCGGGCCAGGTCATTGTCTCAGGCCGGGAACGCAGCCGTCTCCCGGCTTCGGATGATGATCCAGGCGGAAGGCCTGACCGGAGCCGACTTGGTGGCCGCCTTCGTGGAGCGCCGGGTACTTCCTCTCCAAAGCCGGCCTCACATGATGTGTCAGATGAGCGGTTGCTTCGACCCAAGCCAGCTGAGCACCAGGGAGATGCCTCGTGCAGAGGTGTCGTACATGGTGAATTACATCTCCAACTGCAAGCTTGCCGAGGACTGGCAATACGGCAAGGCACCGTACTCTCGCGCCAACCCTCCGCCCGTGGTAAGTTTTTCCTTCTTTTCTCCTGTTGGTAGCCGGCCTTATGATAGCCGGCTTCTGATTAGTCGGTTCTCCCCTAGCAGAACCCTCTCCTTTCGCCGACGACCGGGGCCGCAGGGGTAGAGCGCCAGCACGTCCCCGACCGCACGGTGGACGACACCGACGACCCGGACTTGGGAGCAGCCGCCATGGAAGACGCCATCATGGGGGAAAACGACGAGCCCGGAGGCACGGGGCTCACGACCGGCTTCGAGGACTGGCCGGATGATGCCGAGGTCGAAGTCGCCCCGCGCCGCCAGCCGACGCCTGATCATCAAGGCGCGGGCTCGTCCGCCGCGCCGGCTGCTGGCGGCGGCGCCCAGAAGCGGCGGGCCGTGTCGATCCTCTTCGGCAGCCGGCCGAAGAAGTCCAAGGCTTCCACCGCGGCGACCAAGCGAGAAGAGGCGGCCGCGAAGGCGGCCCGCTTCCACAAGGCGGTGAAGCAGCCGCAGGCGATCTCAGCGTAAGTCATCGAATGCTTGGACGCATATTTTTTATTGTTCTCTTCGATTGAAAACTCCTCTAAACCTTTCTTTGCTCGCCGGACAGGGCGCCGCTTTCCCTTGAGCGGGGTCCGGGCGGCTCCGTAGTCAGGCCGACTGGAGGGTCTTCAGGCTCCCGCCGCGTGGACCCCCGCGCCGACCTCAGGGAGGCCACGGAGCGGAACGCCCGTGAAGAGCGGGAGGAGCGGGAGGCGGCGGAGCGAACGGCCGCCCAGGCGGCGAAGGAGCAGGCCGATGCGGCAGCCAAGGCCCAGTCGGAGGCGGCGGCCACGGAGACGGAGGCGGAGGCTTCGCACAACCAGCCTCCACTGCTCGCCATTCCCCTCCGCGTCGTGGCCCCCAACATCCCAGTGCCCCCGCCGGAGGAAGTCGACCAAGAGCCGCCGGCGATGGAGACGAGGAAGGTCCAAGTGGCCTCCGTGGAAGGAACGCCGCAGACGGCGCCGACCGGAGCGAGCCAAGGCGGCCAATCTGCTGTGGCACCAGAGCAGCCGGCCGGGGGTGAGCCGGCAGTAGGAGCCGGCCTCGAGGTGCAGCCGGCAACGCGCCAGCGCGCAGGGGGAGGCACCGCCGCGCCGGAGCCGCGCCGAGTTACGGGTGCCGGCCAGACGGCGGAGGCCTTGGAGACGGCCAGCACTGCCATGTCCGAGTGGACTCCTAGCGGGGGGACGGGCGACCTGAACGTGGCGGCCCAAGAGGTCCGGAACCGGCTTCAGGCCCAAGCCGCCTCGCTACAGCAGTGCACCCAAGAATTCCTGGCGACGCGGGCCGTCATCCGGGTGAGTCTCCTAGCCTTGTTTGTTTTGTTTTCTTGATTTCTTCCATGGGGGCGCGTCAGTGCACCCACTGGGTGTAGTCCCCAAGTTTCGAGTCGGCTGCTGTGCAGGCAGCTCGGAACTTACTAGGTCCTGACAACCATCTTATACCCGCCTCCTGTCTGTCCTTTCAGGAGTATCATAACCTCCGTGCTGCCGCCTTCAACTCCCAGGCTCAGGAGCTGGGCCGGAGAACCGAAGACCTGGTCAACAGCCGGAGTGAGTACTTGATCTTGTTCATCTCCTGTGGGGGCGCGTCAGCGCACCCACTGGGTGTAGTCCCCGAGATTCGGGCCGACTGCTGAGCAGTCGGGTCGGATCTTCCCTGACGACTTTTTCCTCATTGGTTTTTTCTTTTGTCTTTCGTGCTTGCAGGGGCCAATGCCGACTTGAGGGGGCAGCTCAGCGAGGCGCAGGCCGCCCTTCGCTCCAAGGAAACCGAGCACGCCGCCTTGGTCCTGGAGCGTGACCGCCTGGCCAAGAAGCTGGCTGACCAGGAGGAGAGCCACAAGGCGGCCCTGCAGAAAGCGCAGGATAGCGAAGCCGCCCTGAAGGCCGAGTTCGAGACTGAGGCGGCGGGCTGGGCTGAGACCAGGCAAGCGCTGGATGAAGGCTTCGGCCGTATTGAGGACTTGATCGACGGTAAACCGCCTTCCTCGCTCCTTGCCTGCCCCTTGCCGCCTGATTTTGTTCTGACTTGCGCTGCTTTTTATTCTCTGTGCAGACTACTTTCCCGGCTACTCCGTCTTCGCCGCCCAAACTATCGAGGCCCATCGCGAAGCGTGCCGTCAGGCGGGGGCCGACATCGCGCCGGACGCGAATTAGACACTTGAGGAGCAGCTCTTGGCGGTCCAAGCGCGGCTGCAGCCGGCTCATCGTATACTCCGCCGCCTCCAGTGCGCCGGAGCGCAGGTGTTGGCCGCCCTCTGGCCCGGCGAGACGATTCCCCGCACCCCGAGCCGGACTGCCGACTGGCTGGAGGTTACGGTCGGTCGCTTTGAAGCTTGGAAGGCGTCGGCGGCCCGGCTTGGAGCTGGGCGGGCGTTGGAGTTCGTCCGAGCTTGGTATCCAGGGCTGAACCTGGACCAGCTGCGCACCTGGCGGCTGGAGGCCGACGCAGAGCTGGAGGAGGTGCGGCCGGCTATCGCTCAGCGCGCTTCGACGATCGCCGAGTGCACCAACATCAGCGTCTTTGCACCTGAAATAAATGATGACGGCGTTGCCCAGCCAGAGGAGTGGTTCGGGCTGAACCCGGCGGTGGGTGAGGACTCGGCAGAGGAGATCGCCTCCAGCGACGAAGGCGAAGACGACGAAGAAGAGGAAGGCGAAGACGTCGAGCTGGCCGGTGGAACAGCCGGCCAGCCTCCGCCTGACCGTGCCTCCAGCAACGAGGCGCGCGCAAGCGCGCCTTCTGCGGGAGGCGGTGATCATGGCGAGGTTTGCCAGCCGGCCACTCCTCCAGCCAGCACTGCCGTCTCCACCGACCTGCCCGGCTCGTCAGCCGCTCCGCCGGCTTAATCTGTCATCCTTGTTTTTTCCTGTTTGTTGCCTTCTGAATAATTTTATTAAGCTTTCGCAGTTCCACCCACTGGGGGTGTATCCAAACTATGTTGAATGCTGGCCTCTTGGAGGTCTTTTATGTAAATATTATCGTGTGTATGTTTGGTTTCCCTTCACATATGCTTTTTATCCTTAGTCTTTTTTCCTTTGCCGCCTTCCCTTTTTGGGGAGGCAAGTACTCGAGCTTTCTTGGATTGAAGTCAAGTGAATGGAAGCCGGCCGGCCGGCTACTCTGGTAGTCGGTCGGCGGTAGGAGACAAACCGGCTTTTGTTATATTAGTCCGTCAATCCCTAGCCATTTTTCGTGTGGGCGTCCTTTCCTGCCTTTAACTCTTGCCAGCCGGACAGCGGGTTCTTCGAACTGCGACTTTTGGCAAGAGTTAAGCTTGGGTGTCGGCACACTACTTGTCTGACCGCGGGTAGGACTTCTAATATAACTCCAGTCGGCCAGTCCCCGGGCCGACTAGTCGAACCCGGTGCCGGACGGAACAAGTAAATGAAATGACAAGGTCATAAGCATGATACTCTTCATTCATAGATAAAAGATGGCAGTCCCCGAGATCTCCTCGGGGGGCTTATTGTCTCGTACTTAGTACAAAAGTTAGCGTGATACATACTGCATTTCAGCTGTAAAATCTTTGCAGGAGGTTGGCGTTCCATGGTCGTTCCGACTCCTTGCCGGAGTCGTCTCTCTTGCGTGCCTTGGGCTTCTGTGCGTCAATTAGGTAGTAGGAGTCGTTTCCTAAAGCTCTGCTGATGACGAAAGGGCCTTCCCAAGGGGCCGAGAGCTTGTGTTGGCCGGCTGTTCGCTGGATCATCCGGAGCACAAGGTCGCCCTCTTGGAAGGATCTTGGCCTGACCTTCCGACTATGGTAGCGGCGCAAACCCTGCTGGTAGATGGCAGATTGGCTGAGGGCTAACAGCCGGCCTTCTTCCAGTAGGTCGACGCCGTCTTCTCATGCTTCCTTGGCCTCCGCCTCCGTGTACATGGTTACCCAAGGCGAGTCGAACTCGATGTCGGTTGGGATGACCGCCTCGGCACCATACACGAGGAAGAAAGGAGTGAAGCTGGTTGACTTGTTTGGAGTAGTGCGCAGACTCCAAAGGACAGCCGGCAGCTCATCGAGCCAACAGCCGGCTGAACGCTCCAGTGGTATGACCAGTCGGGGCTTGATGCCGAAAAGGATGAGGCCGTTGGCTCGCTCGACCTGGCCGTTTGACTGCGGGTGGGCAACGGACGCTAAGTCCAGCCGGATACCTTGTGTTGCGCAGAAACGTGCCAAGGCTCCCTTGGCAAAATTTGTGCCATTGTCGGTGATGATGCTGTGTGGCACGCCGTACCGAGTTGTTATATCTGCGATGAATGTCACGGCAGTCGGCCCATTCAGCTTCTTGATCGGCTTTGCCTCAATCCACTTGGTGAATTTGTCCACGGCGACGAGCAAATGTGTCATGCCGCCGCGCGCCGTCTTGAATGGGCCCACCATGTCCAGTCCCCAAATGGCGAAAGGCCAAGTGAGGGGAATGGTCTTGAGTGCTGAAGCCGGCATGTGTTGCTTGGAGCTGAAGAGTTGGCACCCTTTGCAATGTTTAACCAATTCTTTGGCGTCATCCAAAGCAGTCGGCTAAAAGAAACCATGGCGGAAGGCTTTGGCGACGAGTGATCTTGAGGCCGCATGGTGGCCGCATTCTCCTTGGTGGATGTCTCTGAGGATTGCAATGCCCCTCTCTTGCTCGATGCATCGCTGGAGGACTCTAGTGACACTGCGCTTGACGAGCTCTCTGTTGACGATTGTGTATGCTTCGGCTCGGCGTTGGACTTGTCTTGCCTCTGTTTCGTCAGCCGACAGATCTTGGTTTATTAGGAAGTTGAGGATGGACTGAGCCCATGATGGAGCTGCGACTTCTTCTATTGCCAATGTGGCTACTGCGACCAGGGCAGGCGGGCTGGGTGGTGAAATGCTGGAATCGGCCGCCGGCTGTTGTGTTGGTGCAGTCCTCGGGCCGACTACCGTAGTCCCCGAGCCGGGTGTGGCAGTCCCCTGGTCGGGCGTAACCGCGGGAGTCCCCGAGCCGGCTACTGAAGTCCCCGGGTCACCTGCTTGGTTCTTCGAGCCGGACCCGGCCGCGTCAGGGTCAGGCGGCACGAAGATGGAATCGGACTCTGGAGACGGCTTGATGGACGGCTTGAGGAGGCGTTGTAGAGAGACATCAGTTGGTATTGCTTGCCGAGTGGAGCCTATCCGAGCCAGGGCATCGGCCGGCTCGTTGTCGGCTCGCGGTACATGGAGGAACTCACATCCTTCAAAGTACCCACTGATTTGCTGAACAAGGAAGTGATAGCTTGCAATATTTGCGTCCTTGGCATCCCAGTCGCCGGATGATTGCTGGACCACCAAGTCCGAGTCGCCATAACATAGGATCCGGCGAATGCTAAGTTCTTTGGCAAGCCGGAGCCCGTGTATGAGCGCCTCGTACTCGGCTACATTGTTGGAGGTAGCAAAGTGAATCTGCAGCGTGTATCTGAGTTTGTCGCCTTTGGGAGAGGTAAGGATGACGCCGGCTCCCAAGCCGGTGCGCATCTTGGACCCGTCGAAGTGCATGCGCCAATGAGTGGAGTCGGGAGCCGATGACAGGTACTGGGTCTCGGCCCAGTCGACGAGGAAGTCGGCCAGTGCTTGGGACTTGATGGCGGTGCGTGGCTGGTAGAAAATCATGTAAGGGGCCAGCTCGATGGCCCATTTCACCACCCGGCTGGATGCATCCCGGCTGCCTATGATCACGACCAGCGGGGTGGTGCATACGATCGTGATGGGATGCTCTTGAAAGTAGGGATTCAGCTTCTTGGCGGTGAAGTACACGCCGTAACACATCTTCTGGTAGTGCGGGTAGTTCTGCTTCGAGGCAGACAGCACCTCGCTCAAATAGTACACTGGCCTCTGGACCGGCTGGGCTCGGCCCTCTTCTGGGCGCTGGACTACGATGACGATGCTGACCACCCGGCTGGTTGTGGCAATGTAGAGGAGCATGAGATCTTTCTCAGTCGGCGCCGCTAGGACAGGCGGCATGGCCAGCATCTTCTTCAGCTCATGAAAAGCTTGGTCGGCCTGGTCATTCCACTCGAAGTGAGTGGTCTTCTTCATGAGGCGGTAGAGGGGGAGAGCTTTCTCTCCGAGCCGGCTGATGAAGCAGTTCAGGGAGGCCAAGCATCCGGTGAACTTCTGGATGTCTCGAAGCTTGGTGGGAATCGCCATTCTCTCAATGGCCTTGATCTTCACCGGGTTGCATTCGATACCGCGTTCGGAGACCAGGAAGCCTAGGAGCTGGCCGCTAGCACTCCGAATACGCATTTTTCGGGGTTGAGCTTGATTTGGAACCAGCGTAGGTTCTCAAATGTTTCTTTGAGGCCTTCCAGCAAGGTGCCGCGCTTCTCCGTCTTCACCACAATGTCGTCTACATAGACATGAGCATTTCTGCCGAGTTGCTTGAGAAGGCACTTCTGCATGCAACGCTGAAAAGTGGCACCGGCATTTCTCAAGCCGAATGTCATAGTCAGGTAGCAGAAGGCTCCGAATGGCGTGATGAAGGCGGTCTTCAGGCGGTCAGCCGGATCTAACTTTATCTGGTGGTATCCTGAGTAAGCATCCAAGAAACTCAACAGCTCGCATCCGGCCGTGGAGTCTATCACCTGGTCAATCCTTGGCAGGGCGAAGGGATCTTTAGGGCAGGCCTTGTTGAGGCTCGTGTAGTCTATGCACATGCGCCACTTGTTGTTCTTCTTTAACACGAGGACCGGGTTGGCAAGCCACTCTGGAAAGAAAACTTCCATAATGAAGCCGGCTGCCAGAAGCCGGGCTATCTCTTCTCCCACAATCCTTCTCTTTTCCTCCGGTAGTCGGCGGAGGGGCTGTTTGACTGGTTTTGCATCTTCTCGGATGTGTAGTTTGTGCTCGGCGAGTTCCTTCCGAACACCCAGCATGTCCTTGGGGGACCATGCAAAGATGTCCCGATTCTCACGGAGGAAATCGGCGAGCTGGCCTTCCTATTTGCTGTTTAGGCTAGCCCCGATGACGGCAAACCTCTCGGGGTGCTCGGGGTCAAGAGGTATCTTCTTCGTCTCTTTGGCTGGCTGGAAAGATCCTTGGGCATCATACTCCTTGGGATCGGGGGACAGGACCGGCTGCTTGCCGGCCATGGAGACGACCCGGTCCAACATCTTCTTCTCTTCGGCAATCACAAGGGACTCGGCCAGCCGGCTGCTGGCGTCAGCGCATTCGGAGGACTTCTTGTAATCGCCGGCTATGGTGATGATGCCCTTGGAACTCGGCATCTTCATCTTGAGGTATGTGTAGTGGGGAACTGTCATGAACCTAGCCAAGGCAGGTCGTCCAAGCAACGCATGGTAGGGGCTCTCCAGGTCCACCACTTCAAACCAGATCGCTTCCCGGCGGAAATGCTCCTTGTCCCCAAAGAGTACGTTGATCTTGATCTTGCCAATGGGGGCGCAGGACAAGCCGGGTACGATGCCATGGAACACTGTCCGAGTAGGCATGATTTGCTTCGTCTTGACATTCAGCTTCTCCAGGGTGTCACGGTACAGGATGCTGATGCTGCTCCCGCCGTCTATCAACACACGGGAGAAACGGGCAGCGCGTCTGTCCGTTGCGAGGGTGGCATCCAGAACCAACACATAAGAGCCGGGAGACGGCATCACCTCTGGGTGGTCGGCCCGGCTCCAGCTGATAGGTTTTTCTGACCAATGCATGTGTTCGGCGGGGTTGGCAGCGACCATGCGGACTTCCTGGTGCTCTCGGCGTTTGCCGCGCCGGTCTTCGGGCTGGCTTGTAAAGACGATATAGGCTGCATGCTCGTCGGGGAACTCATCATGCACGGCCCCAACTGCGGGCCAAGCAGCCGGCGGCGGCGGAGCCGGAGGCGGCGGGCCGGCAGGCGGAGGCGGCGCGAGCCCTTCGCCTTTGGAGATTCGGGTGAGCCAATGGCACTTCCGGGTTGTGTGGTTGGACGGCTTCGCGCCGCTGTGGAATTTGCACGGGGCATCGAGAGTTTGCTCGTAGGAGAAGGCCGGCTGCCAAGCCGGCCGGCCGCCCTTGGGTTTCTTGGGCGCGGGCCGCCCTTCGGGTGGCACGTCTTCGACTGTGGCCACCTGCTGACTGGCGGGAGGCGGCGCGGGGCCCTTGCGCTTGTGATCGTTCGGGTGTGGGCGTCGGCCGGAATCCCCAGCCGGCGTCTTGGGCGCCAGGTTGAGTACTTTCCCGGACGCGTCTACCCGGAGCTCAGTCTTCATCGAGGAGTCTGCAGTGGCGTACTTCTCCGCTATGTCCAGAAGCTCGTCGAGGGTAGTCGGCTCGTTGCAGAGAAGCTTGTGCTTGAGGAGGGTGCCTTCTCGGCACCCGGCAGTGAAGTACTCTATGGCTTGCACCTCGTGCACCCCCTCGCAAGAGTTGCCGAGCTCGGCCCAACGCGTGAGGTAGTCGCGAGTAGACTCGGCGGGGCCTTGTACGCACAAGGAGAGCTGTCTGGACTTGGGAGCCCGCTTGTAGGTGCTGGTGAAGTTGCGGACGAAAGCTTCTGTGAAATCTAGCCAGCTGTTGATGCTGAAGGGCTTGAGGCTGTTGAGCCAGGTCCGCGCCATGCCTTGCAGCATGAGGGGCACGTACTTCACGGCAACGCGCCTGTTGCCGTTGGCTATGCTAACCGCCGTGGAGTAGTTGATCAACCAATCTTCCGGCTTCACGGAGCCGTTGTACTTGGGCGTGTCTCTTGGGAGCGAGAACCCTTTGAGGAAAGGCTCGTCGCGGATGCAGGGGCCGAAACAAGGCGGACCGACATCGTCTTCTTCTTCCAGCGCCAGGGATCACGCCAGGCGGTCGATCCGATGGCGGGCGTCGTTCTCGCCGACTCCTTTGTGGCGACCTAGTCGGTCGCTGAGAGTCGGATGCGCCACATGCGGCGGGGTGGGATATCTCTCCCCACGGGGCCGAGGCGGAGGCGGGTTGCCCCGCCATTCCACGGCCCGGGGATGGCCTTCTGCGTCTCGCTTGATGGAGATTCGGGTCCGGCTTCGGCTGGTAGCCGACTCTTTCTCGCGCCATGCGTGGGTGTCGCCCGTAGTCGGCTTCTGGGACGTCGCGCCGTGATCTCGGCGCGGGGGAGGGCTTTCCGCGCGGGCGTCAGCTTCGTGCCGCCGCGCGGCCGCATCAATCAGCTGCTGGATGCATCTGGTCATGTGGGGGAGTTCTTTGACCTCCAATCCGTCCAACTCGTCTACGGTCACCTGGGCGGCACGCAGGTTCTCGAGTGGAGTGGCATAGACCGGGCGGTCGACTCCCAGCGTGTCGGCGATGACAGCGCCGCGTTGCTTGACAACGCCGGCCCGGCTTGGCCCGCCCGGGGCCGGCGTGCCGAAGGCGGCGCGGTCAGCTTCACGCTGGTAGGCCTCAGTGAGGCGTCTCATGGAGGCCAGCCTCCGGCCCTCCGCGAGGAGAGCGAGGCGGCGTGCCTCCAGTGCTTCATCGTCGGCATCAGCCGGGAGCGGGATGGACAAGTCGTGGACCGCCGCGTGCGGGGCGTCGTGGGCGCTCTCGTCAACAGCGCCACCGTGGCCGATGACCATCACCTCGGTGGTGACAGCGTCGCAGCCATCGGCCCGGGGAAGCGGGTCGTTGTAGATCGTGACGTTGGTGGGAAAGGTGTCGAGTGAGGCTGTGTCGGAGTCGACAGGCATCGGGTCGGTGGAGCCAACCGACTCCAAGTCCACAGCAGGCTCGCCGGAGACATGGAGCTGGCCGAGGAGATCGGCGAGGCTGCTCGCCGCGCAGATGCTGGTGACGCCTTGCAGCGCGTCGTGGCAAGCGCCATCGGGCGTGCCGGGCTGGCTACGCTTGCTGGGGAGGAAGAGGGTTCCCGTCCAGAACAGGTCTCCGGACGACGGTGCACCTGGCCCCACGGTGGGCGCCAAATGTCGGGTGGTAGGTGCGACATATGCCAACGGGTAGCTTATCATTGTGGGAGCCAGTAAAACATTGCCGGTGCCTGGAAACGGGATGAGGCGAAGACATGCACGCCGGCGAATCTTACCCAGCTTCGGGGCTCTCCGTGGAGATAACACCCCTACTGCTGCTCTGCGGGGTCTCCGCATGATCACTAGATGAACAAGTAGCTACACAATGCTCCTTGAGCTATTTGGTGGGAGGAGGAAGAAGGGCACGGCTCGCTCTCTTCTTCTCCTTGTGCGGTCTCTAACACTAGCAGGGATCAACCCTTTGCATGGGCGTCCCGGGGGGTTTATATAGGCCTACCCCCCGGGGTACAATGGTAATTCGGCTGGGCGCGGGGCCCAGCCGTCTATGACTACGCTCGCCGGCTTTTGCGCCGACTGCTGGGGCCCGCCGGCTGGTGGGTACCGCCGGCTGCCGGCCCCTCGGCCGACAGGCAGGTCCCATTGTCCAGGGCCTTGTCGGCGGCTGGTTACTGTTGCTCAATCCTGGTGACGAGGGCTTCGTCGAGGTAGGCGTGGCTACAGTGCCGCCGTCCGACGGGCAATCACTGTAGCCTCACTGCGTCTTGTCTCCTTAATGGGGCGTCTCCTTCGAGGGAGCTGGCAGGCCGGCTGTGGGGAGCCGGCTCCGTCTTCGGCCGACTGGGGGAGGCCTGGCCGCCTTCGGTTGTCTCTCTGCCCGAAGGGGCCCACCGCCCGTGGGCCGCGCTGGCGGCCCGTCGTGGATGACATCAGGGTCAACATGGCAACAGTGCCCGCTGGACGGGTCGTGGCCACCCGTACGGCGCGCTGTGCCAGGCGTGCTCCAGGATTCGGGGGTGGCAGGCTTCACTGTAGCCACACCCCGTCACATCGTTGTTAAGTGGATGCAAACTTTGAGGGTACGGTCTTGACCACTTTGTGGGAGCCGGCTTCTTGGAGTCGGTCTTCTCGCGGTCGGCTTCTCGAAGCCGGCCCTCCCGTGGCTTTCTTCACGAGGGCTAAAGTCGGGCCGCCTTCCGATAGCCGGCCTGGGAGACAGCCGGCAAGGGGAAGGCGGCCCCACGTCTTGGATTCTTGAGAGCCGGATGAGCTCGTAATATTTTCAGAAGGGCCAAAGAAAGCCGGCTAGGCTACCCATGGCTATTTACTCCGACAGTGGGCATCGATGCCATCAGGTTAATGTCAGGGACGATTTGAAGTTCGTTGTCGAGGGAGGTGGCCCGTCATGGGCTCAAAGCCTTAGATGCAGCCTAAGTTGCAGCTCATTAAACGTATGGTGTGTCGTCATAGAGGTATGCTAGTGCTAAATCGTGTTCGGCAGGCATTTTGATGATGTTGTAGATCGGTGGGGAGGACGTTGTCGAAGAGGAAGCAACTTCAGTTGTAGATGGCATGGATGTCCAACGCATAATGGGCTCGGACCGCCTTCCACGGAGAACTGTACTAGATGTAAGCTTCCACGCCGAACATCAAGTGAATGACTCACTCGAACACGCAAATCATTTCACCGTCTTTGGAGCGATGAAATAGCCAACAAAAAGAACCTCGACGGTCAATGCTTGGTGGACGATGCTAATCCATACATGAAAAACGCTGCCCTCTAGGCCAAAAAATTGCAGGGGCACACAGATGTGGGGGCACACA
>NC_041388.1:536278418-536282014 GCF_002162155.2 Triticum dicoccoides
CGGGAACTAACAAAAATCAATGGTCCTCTTAAAGCATGACAACTCCATTTATATGGCACGTTGGATAATCTAAATTGTTGATGTGAAGTATCAATATGAATCAATTGTCGTCTTCAAGCACGACAATTGTATAACATGTTGGATAATCTAAATTTTTAGTCCGTAGCAACATCGATATTTAGCTCGTCAAATGAAAACATCGGGACTAAATTAAATAATTCCATATCGATGAAGCCAAAAGAAAACAAATAACACTTCTTCTTCGGTACAACCCCTAAAGACATTGATGGCTGAGATTAAACTATATCCCTTCATAACAAAGGGCATGATGGTCATATTTAAAAAACTCTTCGCCCACCCAGGCGCCTGTGTATGAATCGAACCGACGCCCTCACTCACGGGCTTGCAAGTCATAACCAATAAACCGATCTAAGTTATGTGATCCAATATAAGAAAAGTTCGTTTTGTAGTCTCATAGTCCGTGCTGGGCCAAACCCATTTTCCAAAAACATGTAGGGTGCAGGTTAGACCCAAAGGTTGAATTGGACCACATTTATCCTAGCGGCATGGTGGGCCCTCCTATTCGGCGACCCACGTGCACCTTCCCTGTTTTTTACTTTAGTTTTTACCCTATTTTCTTTCAATAATGCAGGATATCAAAAAGTTCTCAATATAAAAATAGTTGCAAATTTTGAAAACAATACTCATGAATTCAAAATATTTTCATGATTTTAAAAAAATGTTCATGGTTTAAGAGAACATTAACGAATTTGTGAAAAATATTCACGAACTTAAAATGTGTTTATGAACTAAAAAAATGTTCATGAATTCAAAAAAAATCATGCTTCAAGAGAATTTTCACAAATCTGTAAAAATGTTGATGAATTAAAAAATTTCATGATTTCTAAATTTTTTCATGAATTTTAAAAAAATATTCATGAGTCAAACAATGCTCATGAATTCAAAAAATGTTCACAAATTTGAAAAATATGTTCATGATTTAAGAGAATGTACATGAATTTCTAAAAAATGTTCACGATTTTGACAAATTCTTCATGAAGATGTTGTAGTTCAAATTTGATCTGGTTTCTGTTGATTCGGCAGAAATCTGTCTATTTGACGAGAGGTGGATCAATACCTTTTGACACACAAACATTTGGTTAATTTTATATAGAATGTGATCTAATATTTTTAAAACGGACCCTTCTGGCCTACCCAAACACTCTCCGGTTAACATGATTTTTTTTTTGAAATCTCAGGACCGGCCCAAATCTAAGTTGTGTGATCCAATTCTTTACGTGGTTGCTATCACATTACTATTTTATGGGTTTTTTTTGTAAAAGATTAATAGAAATGCAATTGCTCTGTCAAAGATCGCTCTCATCTTGCTTCCGGCCAACCCACTTCCATTTATTTTTCTCTAAATGAATGTTTTATTTTTTGCGGGGCTCCAAAAGGAGGTTCACTATTATTGGTTGCTGCATTGTGAATAGATCTTCCTTTTAGGAGGTAAAATGGAGCATCTCAAAAGAGCTCTTAGAAAAAAAATGGAGGTGAAAATTGCAACATGTCCGTCAACTAGCTTTAAGAGGTTGTTATCCACCAATCCACATTAATGCTTTCCAGAATTTTTGTAAAAGATAAATAGAAATACATGCTCTGTCAAAGGTCCTTCGCATCTTGCTTTCACACAATCTTCTTCCATTTCCCCCCCTAAAATAAAAGGAGGTTCATTTTCATTGGTCGTGGTGTTAGGAAACGGCGCACAACCGCAACTTATTCTCATTTTATTTTATTTTTGCTTTGCGGAAATTAAGGACAGACTTTTTTCTATTGCAAGACAAAAGATGTATTTATCTTTGAAAATTATCGTCCCGCCTACTCGATGCTGTTAGAGGACATAAACTAGCCGCCACAACATTTAGAACAGTTCATCGGAGAAAACAAATCGCCTCTCTCGTTCTCCCACAACGTCTCCAGCCCCAGCCTGCTTTTTAACTCTAGCATTGCTGTTCCTCCTATATAAGCAGTCGATGGGATAGACGACTCTCGGCTATCTCATTCTCTCACATTGCCATATTTCCGACGGACGATGCACCCCGTCGTCCTCCGTCGATTTGTTTCTGTTTGTGTCTGCTTTTTCTTTTTCTGTTTTTTTTTCCAGTTTCTGTTTGTGTCTATTCTTTGTTTTTTGTTTGTGTCTGTTTCCGTCGATTTGTTTCTGTTTCCGATGGGATAGACGACTCTCGGCAAGGCCGTTGGCATAGTTTGTGTCTGTTTTTTTTTTCTTTTTTTATTTGTTTTCAGTTCAATTCAATTCAAATATGCAACAGATATATATGATGCAAATAGACGTACAAAACACATATAAGTATCATCCGGCACCGTCACGATAATTTAGACATCATCACAAAACATATGCATCATCGCGAAACATAAGCATCATCACAAACAACAATAGCATATAAAGAAGCACACAAGTCATCTAAAGGACCATAAAAGACCACAAGTTTATCATCACCACCACCATCACCCAAAGGCTTAAGCGCCAGGACGTCGAGCACCGCCAAGGTCGTCACCGCCAAGTCCGCCGAAGCCCAAGTCGTCACTGCTAGCGGTAGCGCTACCGCCAAGACCGCCACCGCCTTTGCCTCCGCCTCCGTGGATCGGAGTGATCGGGCTCCGTGACTCGGGAGTGGGGCCAAGACCACCACCACCACCAACGGTAGATCCACCTGGTTTGACCGGTGGACCTTTTCACCTGGTTGTCATAGCCCAGCCCATAGCTACACCCCCGAACACGGCCCCGGTCCAACCCACCCCAAGATTCCCTCTATGTCGGCCCGACATGGCTGTTTCCCCCCTCCAGGACACGGCGGCAGCGACGCTCGTGAGGGGGGGGGGGACCCCGGAGCCGCGTGTCGGGTGACTGGGCCTGCCACCACGCTTCCACAAGCGTAGCAGGGCCCATCGCAACACATGGCGGCATTGCTACCCCCGAGGTACCCCGTCCCGTCTAACCCTGACACAGACGCCCGTGAGGGGGGGGGGACAATCGATATATAATCAAGATATGTTTTCTGTACATAAGGCACATTTAAGTTAATCAAATTAGTTTTGGAAAAATAAAAAGTAAAAATAGAAAATAAAAAAATATTAAAAATTATTAGAAATCTATGCCCTGGTAGAGCCCTGGATCGGTGACGTGGCGTAGGGCGCGGATCGATGATGTGGTAGGCGCCATGGGCCAGGCCTATGCCGACGGCAAGGCCGTCGACATAGATATGCCACCCCATGGACCGGCGAGTGGCTCGGATCAATGACGTGACGGACCATGCGGATCGATGACGTCGGCATAGCTATGCCGACGACCACCGTTAGCCCGTCGGCCTAGGCTTCACGCCATCAAACGACCGTCGCCGCTCGGGTAGCCGGGCCCATAGGATATCCGACGACCTCCCCTATGCCGAAGGCGGCCGTAGGCATATAGATTTCGATGCCGATGGCCGACCTATGCCGACGACCCCCGTCGGCATAGATGGATATATGTTGACGGCCCCATATGCCGCAGCTTATCTATGCCGACGGCTTGACCT
>NC_041388.1:536282403-536416264 GCF_002162155.2 Triticum dicoccoides
GACATATGCAGTTATTCTGGTAGTGGTGCTCTTCTTTGTTTGACTTTCCCTTGTTGATCTCTCTCCCTGAACTTCGCTCGGGTCATGTTGGCACTTTCTTCAACATACCATGATACGTATTTGGGCACACGTTGAAGAAAAAAAGATGGTGGCGTGCAGAGCTGGTTCTTGTTCATGCTTTGACTTTTGCATTCATTTTTTTCTTTTGTATGGGATTATACATACAGGAGAAGAGATGGCGCAGGCAACCACTACCTATTTTTAGAAATTTTTCACTGCTAATCGCACAATAGACCCTTCTCCTATCATATAATTCATGCAGTCACATGTTAATGATGAATTGAATGATTCTTTGTGCACATATTTTTCTGATCAAGAAATTGCACATGCGGTTGTCCAGATTGGGCCACTCAAGGCACCTGGCCTTGACGGCTTTCCGGCGAGGTTCTTCCAAAGAAACGGGGACACTGTACGTGTGGATGTCATTGTAGCAGTAAAGGAATTCTTCCGGTCAGGTATCATGCCCGAGACAGTGAATGATACGGTTATTGTTTTGATTCCAAAATTCCAAAACCATTGAAAATAACTAACTTCCGCCCCATTAGCCTTTGTAATGTTATTTACAAAGTGGTTGCAAAATGTTTGGTGAATAGACTTGGACCTCTTTTGGATGACATTATTTCACCTACATAGAGTGCATTTATCCCTGGTAGAATGATCACGGACAATGCTTTGATTGCTTCTGAATGCATCCATTGCATAAAGCAAGAGAAAGATCCGTCAAAAAGCTTCTGTGCCTACAAACTAATCTGTCTAAAGCTTATGACAGGGTTGATTGGGGGATATCTAAGGCAAATGCTGGAAAAGATTGGTTTCGCTCACAAACGGGTTGATTGGATTATGACTCATGTCACCACTGTGAGATACTCCGTAAAATTAAACGGAACAATCTTGCATGCGTTTGCACCATCGCATGGGCTAAGGCAAGGTGATACTCTTAGTCCCTACCTTTTTTCTATTTGTTGCTGATGGGTTGTCTGCTCTTCTAGAAAGTGCAACAAATACTGGAAGTATCTCTCCTATGAAAATATGTAGAAGAGGTCCAGGGATTTCTCACTTGTTATTTGCGGATGATACGCTACTGTTTTTTGAAGCTAAGGGTATTGTGAACACATATGCTGAGGCTACAGGACAATTGTTAAACCCGACCATGTGCTCCATTCTATTCGGCAAAGGTTGCCCCATGGTTCAGCCACATGATGTCAGGAATGCACTTCAGGTTGATGCTATTAACTTTGAAGAAAAATATCTTGGTCTACCCACGCCTGATGGACGTATGACAAAAGGTAAATTCCAGAATATGCAAGTCAAGTTGACTAGAGGATGATGCTATGGGGATGGCCATCTCAAGCTGATAAAGAAGCTCTCATAAAATCCATTGCCCAATCTATACCAACCTATATTATGAGCATGTTCAAGTTCTCGTCGGGGCTTTGTGATGAGCTGAACCAAATGATAAGAAACTATTGGTGGGGTTCAGAAAAGGGTAAGATGAAGGCTCATTGGAAATCATGGGAGGATATCATCAAACCAAAGTGTATGGGAGGTATTGGGTTCCGAGACTTCGGACTTTTTAACCAAGCCGTACTAGCCAGGCAAGTTTGGCGCTTGCTAAAAATTCCCGAGAGCCTATGTGCACGTGTTCTGCATGTAAAATACTACCCTAACGGCAGACTGGAGGACACGGTGTTCACGGGTAATCCGTCATCGCCACGGCAGGGTGTACCGTATGGCCTCGAACTTCTGAAAATGGGGTTGATATGGAGGATTGGAAATGGCACTCAAGTAAGGATTTGGAGAGATAGATGGATCCCTAGGAAACCTTCCTAAAAAATAATTTCGCCAAAGGGACAATGTCATTTGCAATGGGTGTCTAAACTTCTAAACTTCAATGGGAGTTGGAATGTTGACATCATGAGGCAATGGTTTCCAATGGATGGTGATGAGATACTGAAAATAAAAACGTCATCTCGTAATCTGAAAATAAAAATTGCATGGGCTGGTGACAAAACATGCATCTTTTCTGTTCATAGCCTTATAAACTTGCTTTTGAAGAAGCACATATGTGTGGGCAATCAGCTACTAGTGACTCGCCTGATGGTTCCAGAAGCATATGGTCGAGTATCTGGGGAAGCAAGGTGTTGGGGAACGTAGCATAAATTCAAAATTTTCCTACGTGTCACCAAGATCTATCTATGGAGTCATCTAGCAACGAGGGAGCAGTGGATCTACATACCCTTGTAGATCGCGCGCGGAAGCGTTCAAGAGAATGGGGTTGATGGAGTCGTACTCGTCGTGATCCAAATCACCGATGATCCTAGCGCCGAACGGACGGCACCTCCGCGTTCAACACACGTATGGAGCAGTGACGTCTCCTCCTTCTTGATCCAGAAAAGGGGAAGGAGAGGTTGATGGAGATCCAGCAGCACGACGACGTGATGGTGGAAGTAGCGGGATTCCAACAGGGCTTCGCCAAGCGCTGCGGGAGGAGGGAGATGTGTCATGGGAGGGAGAGGGAGGCGCCAGGGCTTATATATGGTTGCCCTCCCTTCCCCCCACTATATATAGGGCCAAGGGAGAGGGGGAGGGCGCAGCCTTGCCCCTTCCTCCAAGGAAGGGTGCGGCCAAGGGGGGAGGAGTCCATCCTCCCCAAGGCACCTCGGAGGTGCCTTCCCCCTTTAGGACTCTCCCTTTTCCTCTTATCCCTTTGGCGCATGGGCCTCTAGGGGCTGGTGCCCTTGGCCCATATAGGCCAAGGCACACCCCCTACAGCCCATGTGGCCCCCCGGGGCAGGTGGCCCCACCCGGTGGACCCCCGGGACCCTTCCGGTGGTCCCGGTACAATACCGGTGACCCCGAAACTTGTCCCGATGGCCGAAATAGCACTTCCTATATATAATTCTTTACCTCCGGACCATTCCGAAACTCCTCGTGATGTCCAGGATCTCATCCAGGACTCCGAACAACTTTTGGGTTACCGCATACTAATATCTCTATAACCCTAGCGTCAACGAACCTTAAGTGTGTAGACCCTACGGGTTCGGGAGACATGCAGACATGACCGAGACGTTCTCCTGTCAATAACCAACAGCGGGATCTGGATACCCATGTTGGCTCCCACATGTTCCACGATGATCTCATCGGATGAACCACGATGTCAAGGACTTAATCAATCCCGTATAAAATTCCCTTTGTCTAGCGGTATTGTACTTGCCCGAGATTCGATCGTCGGTATCCCTATACCTTGTTCAATCTCGTTACCGGCAAGTCTCTTTACTCGTTCCGTAACACATCATCCTGTGATCAACTCCTTGATCACATTGTGCACATTATGATGATGTCCTACCGAGTGGGCCCAGAGATACCTCTCCGCTTACACGGAGTGACAAATCCCAGTCTCGATTTGTGCTAACCCAACAGACACTTTCGGAGATACCTATAGTGCACCTTTATAGTCACCCAGTTACGTTGTGACGTTTGGTACACCCAAAGCATTCCTACGGTATTCGGGAGTTGCACAATCTCATGGTCTAAGGAAATGATACTTGACATTAGAAAAGCTTTAGCATACGAACTACACGATCTTTGTGCTAGGCTTAGGATTGGGTCTTGTCAATCACATCATTCTCCTAATGATGTGATCCCGTTATCAATGACATCCAATGTCCATGGTCAGGAAACTGTAACCATCTATTGATCAACAAGCTAGTCAACTAGAGGCTTACTAGGGACATGGTGTTGTCTATGTATCCAGACATGTATCTGAGTTTCCTATCAATACAATTATAGCATGGATAATAAACGGTTATCATGAATAAGGAAATATAATAATAACTAATTTATTATTGTCTCTAGGGCATATTTCCAACAGTCTCCCACTTGCACTAGAGTCAATAATCTAGTTCACATTGCCATGTGATTAACACTCATAGGTCACATCGCCATGTAACCAACATCCAAAGAGTTTACTAGAGTCAATAATCTAGTTCACATCACTATGTGATTAACACTCAATGAGTTCTGGGTTTGATCATGTTGCTTGTGAGAGAGGTTTTAGTCAACGGGTCTGAACCTTTCAGATCCGTGTGTGCTTTACAAATCTTTATGTCATCTCCTAGATGCAGCTACCACGCTCTATTTGGAGCTATTCCAAATAACTGTTCTACTTGGAGCTATTCTAAATTGTTTCTCCATTATATGTATCCGGTATCTCTACTCAGAGCTATCCGGATAGGTGTTAAGCTTGCATCAACGTAACTCTTTACGTCGAACTCTTTATCACCTCCATAACCGAGAAAATTCCTTAGTCCACTAGTTACTAAGGATAACTTTGACCGCTGTACTGTGATCCATTCTTGGATCACTCTTGTACCCCTTGACTGACTCATGGCAAGGCACACTTTAGGTGCGGTACACAACATAGCATACTGTAGAGCCTATGTCTTAAGCATAGGGGACGACCTTCGTCCTTTCTCTCTATTCTGCCGTGGTCGAGCTTTAAGTCTTAACTTCATACCTTACAACTCAGGCAAGAACTCCTTCTTTGACTGATCCATCTTTAACACCTTCAAGATCATGTCAAGGTATGTGCTCATTTGAAAGTACCATTAAGCGTTTTGATCTATCCTTATAGATCTTGATGCTCAATGTTCAAGTAGCTTAATCCAGGCTTTCCATTTAAAAACACTTTCCAAATAACCCAATATGCTTTCCAGAAATTCTACATCATTTCTGATCCATAACATATACTCATCAGAAATTCTATAGTGCTCCCACTCACTTCTTTGGAAATACAAGTTTCTCATAAACTTTGTATAAACCCAAAATCTTTGATCATCTCATCAAAGCATACATTCCAACTCCGAGATGCTTACTCCAGTCCTTAGAAGGATTGCTGGAGCTTTGCATACTTATTAGCATCTTTCATGATTGACAAAACCTTCCGGTTGTATCACATACAACCTTTCCTCAAGAAAATCGTCGAGGAAACAATGTTTTGACATCCTATCTGCAAGATTTCATAAATAATGCAGTAATCGCCAATATAATTCCAACAGACTCTTAGCATCGCTACGAGTGAGAAAGTCTCATCGCAGTCAACTCCTTGAACTTGCCGGAAAACATCTTAACGACAAGTTGAGCTTTCTTAATGGTGATACCTACCATCATTGTCTGTCTTCCTTTTAAAATCCATATGTACCTAAGAGCCTTACGACCATCAAGTAGTTCTTCCAAAGTCTACACTTTGTTTTCATATATGGATCCTCTCTCGGATTATATGGCCTCGAGCCATTTATCGGAATCCGGGCCCACCATCGCTTCTCCATAGCTCGCAGGTTCATTGTTGTCTAGCAACATGACTTCCAAGACAGGATTATGTACCACTCTGAAGTAGTACACATCCTTGTCATCCCACGAGATTAGGTAGTGACTTGATCTGAAGTTTCATGATCACTATCATAAGCTTCCACTTCAATTGGTGTAGGTGCCACAGGAACAACTCCCTGTGCCCTGCCACACACTAGTTGAAGAGACGGTTCAATAACCTCATCAAGTCTCCACCATCCTCCCACTCAATTCTTTCGAGAGAAACTTTTCCTCGAGAAAGGACCCGATTCTAGAAACAATCCCTTATTGCTTTTGAATCTGAGACAGGAGGTATACCCAACTGTTTTGGGTGTCCTATGAAGATGCATTTATCCGCTTTGGGTTCGAGCTTATCAGCCTGAAACTTTTTCACATAAGCGTCGCAGCCCCAAACTTTTAAGAAATGATAGCTTAGGTTTATCTAAACCATAGTTCATACGGTGTCGTCTCATCGGAATTACGTGGTGCCCTATTTAAAGTGAATGTGGTTGTCTCTAATGCCTAACCCATAAACTATTGTGGTAATTCGACAAGAGACATCATGGTATGCATCATATCCAATAGGGTGCAGTTATGATGTTCGGACACACCATCACACTATGGTGTTCCAGGCTGTATTAGTTGTGAAACAACTTCCACAATGTCTTAATTCTGTGCCAAACTCGTAATTCAGATATTCATCTCTATGATCATATCATAGATATTTTATCCTCTTGTCACGACGATCTTTCAAATTCACCCTGAAATTACTTGAACCTTTCAATAATTCAGACTCGTGATTCATCAAGTAAATATACTCAACATCTACTCAAATCATCTGTGAAGTACATAACGATATCCACTACATGCCTCAGCACTCATTGGACTGCACACATCAAAATGTATTACTTCCAACAAGTTGCTTTCTAGTTCCATTTTACTGAAAACGAGGTTTTCAGTCATCTTGCCCATGTGGTATGATTTGCATGTCTCAAGTGATTCAAAATCAAGTGAGTCCAAACGGTCCATTTGAATGGAGTTTCTTCATGCATATACACCAATAGACATGGTTCGCATGTCTCAAACTTTTCAAAAATGAGTGAGTCCAAAGATCCATCAACATGGAGCTTCTTCATGCGTTTTATACCGATATGACTTAAGTGGCAGTGCCACAAGTAGGTGGTACTATCATTACTATCTTATATCTTTTGGCATGAACATGTGTATCACTACGATCGAGATTCAATAAACTATTCATTTTAGGTGTAAGACCATTGAAGGTATTATTCAAATAAACAGAGTAACCATTACTCTCTCCTTAAATGAATAACCGTATTGCGATAGACATAATCCAATCATGTCTATGCTCAACGCAAACACCAATCTTGATGGTAGAGGGAGCGTGCGATGCTTGATCATATCAACATTGGAAACACTTCCAACACATATCGTCAGCTCACCTTTAGCTAGTCTCCGTTTATTCCGTAGCTTTTATTTCGAGGTACTAACACTTAGCAACCGAACCGGTATCTAATACCCTGGTGCTACTAGGAGTACTAGTAAAGTACACATCAACACAATGTATATCCAATATACTTCCATCGACCTTGCCGGCCTTCTCATCTACCAAGTATCTAGGGTAATTCTGCTCCAGTGGCTGTTCCCCTTATTACAGAAGCACTTAGTCTCGGGTTTGGGTTCAACCTTGGGTTTATTCACCAGAGCAGCAGCTGAATTGCCGTTTCATGAAGTATCCCTTCTTGCCCTTGCCCTTCTTGAAACTAGTGGTTTCACCAACCATCAACAATTGATGCTCCTTCTTGATTTCTACTTTTGTGGTGTTAAACATCGCGAATATCTCAAGGATCATCATATATGTCCCTGATATATTATAGTTCATCACGAAGCTCAAGCAGCTTGGTGGTAATGACTTCGGAGAACCATCACTATTTCATCTGGAAGATAAACTCCCACTCGATTCAAGCGATTGTTGTACTCAGACAATCTGAGCACAAGCACAACAATTGAGCTTTTCTCCTTAGTTTGTAGGCTAAGAAAATCATCGGAGGTCTTATACCTCTTAACGTGGGCACGAGCCTGAAATCCCAATTTCAGTCCTTGGAACATCTCATATGTTCTGCGATGTTTCAAAAACGTCTTTGGTGCCTCAATTCTAAACCGTTTAACTGAACTATCACGTAGTTATCAAAATGTGTATGTCAGATGTTCGCAACATCCACAGACAACGTTCGAGGTTCAGCACACTGAGCGGTGCATTAAGGACATAAGCCTTCTATGAAGCAATGAGGACAATCCTCAGTTTACGGACCTAGTCCGCATAATTGCTGCTATCAACTTTCAACTAAATTTTTCTCTAGGAACATATCTAAACAGTAGAACTAAAGCGTGAGCTACGACATAATTTGCAAAACCTTTTGACTATGTTCAGGATAATTAAGTTCATCTTATGAACTCCCACTCAGATAGACATCCCTCTAGTCATCTGAGTGATTACATGATCCGAGTCAACTAGGCCGTGTCCGATCATCACGTGAGACGGACTAGTCAACATCGGTGAACATCTTCATGTTGATCGTATCTTCTATATGACTCATGCTCGACCTTTCGGTCTCT
Organism: Triticum dicoccoides; assembly: GCF_002162155.2. NCBI lineage: Eukaryota > Viridiplantae > Streptophyta > Magnoliopsida > Poales > Poaceae > Triticum > Triticum dicoccoides. Next base: position 536,290,444 of record NC_041388.1, read on the forward strand.
TGTGTTCCGAGGCCATGTCTGTACATGCTAGGCTCGTTAAGTTAACCCTAAGTGTTTTGCATGTGTAAAATTGTCTTACACCCGTTGTATGTGAACGTAAGGATCTATCACACCCGATCATCACGTGGTGCTTCGAAACGACGAACTTTAGCAACGGTGCACAGTTAGGGGAGAACACTTCTTGAAATTGTTGTAAGGGATCATCTTATTTACTATCGTCGTTCTAAGTAAACAAGATGCAAAACATGATAAACATCACATGCAATCAAATAGTGACATGATATGGCCAATATCATATTGCTCCTTTTGATCTCCATCTTAGGGGCTTCATGATCATCATCGTCACCGGCAGACACCATGATCTCCATCATCATGATCTCCATCATTGTGTCTTCATGAAGTTGTCTCGCCAACTATTACTTCTGCTACTACAGTTAACAGTTAGCAATAAAGTAAAGTAATTACATGACGTTTAAGTTGACACGCAGGTCATAAATAAATAAAGACAGCTCCTATGGCTCCTGCCGGTTGTCATACTCATCTACATGCAAGTCGTGATACCTATTACAAGAACATGATCAATCTCATACATCACATATATCATTCATCACATCCTTTTGGCCATATCACATCACATAGCATACCCTGCAAAAACAAGTTAGACGTCCTCTAATTGTTGTTTGCATGTTTTACGTGGCTGCTATGGGTTTCTAGCAAGAACGTTTCTTACCTACGCAAAGACCACAACGTGATATGCCAATTGCTATTTACCCTTCATAAGGACCCTTTTCATCGAATCCGATCCGACTAAAGTGGGAGAGACAGACACCCGCTAGCCACCTTATGCAACTAGTGCATGTCAGTCGGTGGAACCAGTCTCACGTAAGAGTACGTGTAATGTCGGTCCGGGCCGCTTCATCCCACGATGCCACCGAATCAAGATTGGACTAGTAACGGTAAGCATATTGAACAAAATCAACGCCCACAACTACTTTGTGTTCTACTAGTGCATAGAAACTACGCATAGACCTAGCTCATGATGCCACTGTTGGGGAACGTAGCATAAATTCAAAATTTTCCTACGTGTCACCAAGATCTATCTATGGAGTCATCTAGCAACAAGGGAGGAGTGGATCTACATACCCTTGTAGATCGCGCGCAGAAGCGTTCAAGAGAATGGGGTTGATGGAGTCGTACTCGTAGTGATCCAAATCACCGATGATCCTAGCGCCGAACGGACGGCACCTCCGCGTTCAACACACGTATGGAGCAGTGACGTCTCCTCCTTCTTGATCCAGCAAGGGGGAAGGAGAGGTTGATGGAGATCCAGCAGCACGACGGCGTGATGGTGGAAGTAGCGGGATTCCAACAGGGCTTCGCCAAGCGCTGCGGGAGGAGGGAGATGTGTCATGGGAGGGAGAGGGAGGCGTCAGGGCTTATATATGGTTGCCCTCCCTTCCCCCCACTATATATAGGGCCAAGGGAGAGGGGGAGGGTGCAGCCTTGCCCCTTCCTCCAAGGAAGGGTGCGGCCAAGGGGGGGAGGAGTCCATCCTCCCCAAGGCACCTCGGAGGTGCCTTCCCCCTTTAGGACTCTCCCTTTTCCTCTTGTCCCTTTGGCGCATGGGCCTCTAGGGGCTGGTGCCCTTGGCCCATATAGGCCAAGGCGCACCCCTACAGCCCATGTGGCCCCTCGGGGCAGGTGACCCCACCCGGTGGACCCCCGGGACCCTTCCGGTGGTCCCGGTACAATACCGGTGACCCCGAAACTTGTCCCGATGGCCGAAATAGCACTTCCTATATATAATTCTTTACCTCCGGGCCATTCCGGAACTCCTCGTGACGTCCAGGATCTCATCCGGGACTCCGAACAACTTTCGGGTTACCGCATACTAATATCTCTATAACCCTAGCGTCACCGAACCTTAAGTGTGTAGACCCTACGGGTTCCGGAGACATGCAGACATGACCGAGACGTTCTCCTGTCAATAACCAACAGCGGGATCTGGATACCCATGTTGGCTCCCACATGTTCCACGATGATCTCATCGGATGAACCACGATGTCAAGGACTTAATCAATCTCGTATACAATTCCTTTTGTCTAGCGGTATTGTACTTGCCCGAGATTCGATCGTCGATATCCCTATACCTTGTTCAATCTCGTTACCGGCAAGTCTCTTTACTCGTTCCATAACACATCATCCCGTGATCAACTCCTTGATCACATTGTGCACATTATGATGATGTCCTACCGAGTGGGCCCAGAGATACCTCTCCGCTTACACGGAGTGACAAATCCCAGTCTCGATTCGTGCTAACCCAACAGACACTTTCAGAGATACCTGTAGTGCACCTTTATAGTCACCCAGTTACGTTGTGACGTTTGGTACACCCAAAGCATTCCTACGGTATCCGGGAGTTGCACAATCTCATGGTCTAAGGAAATGATACTTGACATTAGAAAAGCTTTAGCATACGAACTACACGATCTTTGTGCTAGGCTTAGGATTGGGTCTTGTCCATCACATCATTCTCCTAATGATGTGATCCCGTTATCAATGACATCCAATGTCCATGGTCAGGAAACCGTAACCATCTATTGATCAACGAGCTAGTCAACTAGAGGCTTACTAGGGACATGGTGTTGTCTATGTATCCACACATGTATATGAGTTTCCTATCAATACAATTATAGCATGGATAATAAACGATTATCATGAACAAGGAAATATAATAATAACTAATTTATTATTGCCTCTAGGGCATATTTCCAACACAAGGCTCCACCAAAAAATTGCATATTTGCATGGCGGGTTGCAAGTAACTCGTTGCCTACATGGCATTTGAAACATGGTCGCACTATGGAGCTTAGCAATCTTTGCCCTGTTTGCCATGTGGAACAAGAGGATACATTTCATGTATTGTGTTGTTGCCCCAACGCCAAGGAACCGTGGCTTGCTATGTCAGATGTGTGGCCCTTGCCGAAGGTCAGTAATATGTCAAACACAGGGTCTGAATGGTTACTACATACTCTATGGAGCTTGCTAGTGAACCATCTGATTTTTTGATCATGCTATTATGGAGGATTTGGTATATACAAAATGAAATTGTGCACGATAGGCCAGCTTATTTACGTAGGCGGACCAGAGGCAGAACTGGGACAAGCGTCAACAAGAGAACATTTAGATTACGTACTATTTGTGAGTTACATTGCAAATCATATACTTTTGTTTATAAATATTATAAGCTCTTTTATTAAGGAAGTACCAGTCATATTTCTTCGAAGCTATGTCCAGTCTATCTTAACGATTGCAAATGAGCCAGAGAGACCCTTTGAAGGAAAGTCAGTGGCTCTGGATTACCAACAGGCAAGCTTTTCTGTTGCTAATATGACGCCGGGGAAGGCCAAATCTTCATGGACTCGACCTGAAGAAGGATGGCTGAAACTAAATACAGATGGATCCTTCGTGGCGGCGGACGAAACATGAGGAAGCGTTATGGTCTTGCGTGATCATATGGGAGCATTTATATTCAGCGCTTGTCGTTGTCTTTTCCATTGCACTAGTGCTCTAGAAACAGAGTTGGCTGCCATACATGAGGGGGTATCACTTGCATTGCAATGGAGCAGCTTGCCAATTGAAACGGGTCGCGTGGAGGCTCTAAATCTTGTGAAGAAAGGAGGAAATGACAGATCTTCAAATAGCTTTCGGGTTCATGAGATTATTTTACTCATGGATCAACGGAAATCCTATATTACTCTTTTTTGATAAAAGAGAGCTCCTCTCTTCAATTTCCATTAATAGAAATCACCAAGTCTTACAGCTAACAGAAAAGTAAATAACAGAGATGAAGCTATCTCCCCCTGGGTTTTTGTCAGCACTAAATTTGAGGGAGGAGGGGAAGCCATCCCTCCCCCGCCCACAAATCCTCAAACAATGTTGAACTTCCCAAGGGGGAGACCTAAGGCCTGGGCTCAAAAGTCAGGTCCCAGCACCAGTATTACAGAGTTTTAAGAGCCTAGAACAGAAGCTAAGATACGATATTAAAGCAGTCTCATACACAGGCCTTCATCGAAGGAAGAAAAAAGCAGGAAACAGCAGAAGGCTTGAAGCTACAGAGTTCATCGCAGCATCACAGGTCCAAGGAGACTTCTGAAGCTTTTCACCCCATAATCCTCCTAGTCTCCAAGCGCCACCTATGTACTTCTTGAAACACTTCTTCAGCCACTTCACCGATCTGCCTTAATCTAGCCTCCATCATTTTATTTCTTACGGGGTTTTTCTGCAAAATATTCCAATGATGTAAGTTTTTGAGCAACAAGTTAACAGGCACACAGGGATCATTCACCCTGTTATTATAAAAAACAACATTGTTTCTCAATTTCCAAATAGTCCAACAAATAGCTGAAATACCTATCCAAACTAAACCCCTTTCTTCTTTTTCAAAAGTTTTTGCCCAATTCCTCATTACCAAATCTAGATCGTCTGGTATATCTTTGAGGTTTAAAGCACATTTCAAAATAATCCGTAAAAGCCTAGCTACTTGACAGGTCAGGGATAGATGATGGATGTTTTCTTTTTGCTCACAGAATGGGCATTTATCATCTCTTTTCCAGCCCCTGCGCAGCAAGTTATCTTTAGTAAGGATGCTGTTTCTGAGAACTAACCACATGAAGACCTTGACTCTAGGTGGTATTTTAATCTTCCACATGTACAAGTGTGGGTATTTGATCCCATTTTCTATCAGATGTCTATAAAAGGATTTTACTGTATAAGTCCCCTTTTTTGTCAGAGTCCATTTTTCTTGTCTTTTCCATCTCTTAACACCACCGAATTGCAGGCCTCTTTTATATGTTCCCACAGCTCTCTTGAATCCCCTGTCAGAGTTCTCCTCAACTGTATGTTATCAATCCCCCCAACAACCTCTTTAACTGTTTTCTTTTTATCAAAGAAGATAATATATAACCTGGGATTTTTTTTTTTTGCATAAAGGTGCCGATCCAATCCACCAGTCTTTCCAGAATCTGGTGTTTCCCCCATCTCCTATGAGAAATTTACATAGCGAAGTAAAGTGATCTCTATGTTTTAATAACTCCTTCCAAAATTGGGAGTCTCCCTGCTTAGCAATTATATTCCCAACAGCCTTACTTCCTTGATATTTTTTCAGGATTATTTCCTGCCACAACCCCTTTGTGCTGTATATTTTCCACCACCACTTGCTCAATAGAGATTTATTCATATATGCTAAATTATGAATCCCCAAACCACCCATGTCTTTAGGTCTGCAAACCTCAGACCATTTTCCAAATGATATTTGTTTCTTCTTATCATCTTCTTGCCATAACAATCTTGCTCTGAAAAAATCCATATGTTTTCCAACCCCCACAAGTAGTCCATAAAAGGACATCATAAAACAAGGGATGCCTGTCAGATAAGATTGGATTAATGTGACCCTCCCAGCACTAGCAAGAAGCCTCCCTTGCCAGGTTTCACATTTCTTTTCCATCTTGTTCTCTGTAGGCTTCCAGTGTTTTTTTCCTGATTCTTCCTTTATCAACTGGTAAACCTAAATATTTCATAGGCAGAGTCCCTATAGGACAAGTGAATATCTTAGCATATTCATCTTTCTTGTTCTCAGCCTCCCCAAAAAGAAAAAGTTCACTTTTATGAAAATTAATTTTCAAACCAGACATTTGCTCAAAAAGGCATAGTATATACTTGAGATTTTGAGCACTGTCTATGTCATCTTGTAGAAGGAAAATGGTATCATCTGCATACTGAAGCATGTCAATCCCATCTACAACATATTCCTCCAAAACACCTTTAACTAACCCATTTTTTCTTGCATTATCCAGCATGATGGCCAAAGCATCAGGTGCCAGGTCAAAATTAAGGGGTGACAAAGAGTCCCCCTGTCTCAGGCCTTTATGGGTAGGGAAATATTTCCCTAAATTTTCATTAACTTTCACACACACCTTCCCACCTCTAATGGTTTCCATTACCCAGTCTATCCATTTATCTGGGAAGCCTTTAACTTAAGCATTTGGAAAAGAAAAGACCATTTAATCTTATCATATGCTTTCTCAAAATCTATCTTCAAAAGCAAAGCACTTTTTTTTTCTTTTTTATACTATTCAAGGCTTCATGTAGAATCAAAACCCCCTCCATTATGTATCTGCCTTTGATAAAAGCAGTTTTTACAGGGGAGATGACATTAGTTGCCACCAGGTTTAACCTGTTCATTAGGACTTTTGTAATAATTTTGAAACAAACATTCAGCAAACAAATAGGTCTAAAATTTTGTATTCTATTAGAATCTTTGATTTTTGGTACCAAAGTGATAATACCATAATTCAATCTAGTAATATCAATTTTTCTGTTAACAAAATCATCTAGCAAAGCTTTGAGATCATGTTTAACCAGATCCCAATAGTGTTGATAAAAATCAGCTGTAAACCCATCAGGGCCAGGTGATTTGTTATGGGCCATTTTAAATACCACATTTTTAATTTCTTCTACAAAAAATTCCTCAACCAGCATGGCTCTGTACTGATCTTGGATCATCTGTGGATTATCAATATTTAAAGAAATAGTAGAGTTATCAGGATGACCAAACAGGTTTTTGTAAAAACTTGTGATGTATTCCACCAGATTTTTTTCACCTTCAATATCCCCTCATCTTGCTCAAGCTTATTGATCATGTTTCTCCTTAATCTCCCATTTGCCTTGGCATGAAAGAATTTTGTATTACTATCACCTTCTAGTAATTCATCAACCTTAGCTCTCTGTTTCCATTTAGCTTCTTCTTGTTGCAAGAGTCTATCTAATTGTGCTCTGAGTTCTATTTGTTCTTTTCTATCAGCAGTAGTTAGCCCATTGAGTTCACAATGTTTATCAATATTATCCAGTTTGAGTAAAATGTCTTTTTACAGTTCAACATACCAAGCATTCATATTTCTATTCCACCCTTTTAATTTGGGTCTAAGCAGTCTAAATTTCCCCAGAAGTCTGTCCACACTATCCCCAGTGATGCTACAATCATTCCAAACATCATGAACAATCTTATCAATCCCCTCCCTCAAGAACCAAGCATTTTCAAATCTAAAAAGAGAGTGATATTTTTTAATATCACCAGAATCCAAGAAGAGTGGGTTATGATCAGACTTTTCCTAGTTAAGGCTGTAATTTGGGTCAGAGGGTATACCTCTTCCCATTCTGTGCTACACAAAATCCTATGAAGCTTTTCAAAGGTAGAAACAGGTAAGTTGTTCCCCCATGTAAATTTTCTGCCATTCATTTCAAGCTCTCTAACTCCAGCTTGTTCCAGAATAGCATTAAACAAGTCCAATGTCCAGGAGTAGCAGGTTTATTTTTTTCATTGGCTTTTCTAATAATATTTAAGTCTCCTCCAATCAAAATGGGGTTGGCACTGGTCTGAAAAGTTCTAGAAAGCTCAGCTAAAAATTTAGCTTTCCTTTCTGGTTGAGCATCTCCATAGATTACCACCAAGTCCCAAATAAACCTAGTTTTTAGATCCTCGACTGTCATTTTAATATGATAATCCCCTTCATCTTGTGAGATTACATCAAGAGTAGTATAATTGACTCCTAAAAGTAATCCACCAGATTTCCCCCTAGCTGGGGTGAAGTGCCAATGGAAATCTCTACCAGCACATATTTGTTGTAGTTCATTTCTAGAAATTTCTTGCCTCATGGTCTCTTGCAATCCCAGAAAGTCTACTTTCATGTCCATAATCATTTCTCTAAGAAATCTTTGTTTGATATCCCCCCAAAGCCTCTCATATTCTAGAAAATACCTCTCATTTCTTCTTTTTCTTTTTCTTGGCAGAAGATTCCAAAAATTTTATAGTACATGCAGTTTTAACCCTAGAACCTCTAGTGGTTTTATTTATTCCCCTCCCTTTTTTGATGAAAAAAGCTCTTTGACTATTTCCCAATCATCATATTCTCTCCCATTATCTCCATCCTCTCCCTGGTCTAAAAGATCTTCCAGGGTATATTCCCCAGTATCAATGATCTCATCACCCTCAGGCAAAACTGCCTGTTTTTGTTCTTTGTTGAAGTCAGACAACCATAAATCAATTCTAGCTTGTTCCACTTTTTTTTATCAATTCTATATTATGTTTAATCATATCAGGATTATTTTCTATTTTAACACCAACCCCTTCAGCAACTTTCTGAAAGAAACTGTCAGAATTAGGAAAACTCTCAATACCATCCAACTTACCATAGTTATCCTTCTTTGCTGCCCTTTCCTTCGCTAGCTCTGTAATATTACGATCTTCTTTTCCTTTTAACCTAATGCATCTCCTCAACTCCTCCTCTTCATCCTTCAGATCAGCATCTCCTTTCCCAGCCTTCAGAATCTTGGTCTCAAAGGAATCTGTCTCTTGACTAGCTGCATAATCCACTAGCTCTACAGATCCCAATCCAATGGCTTGTGCCATCAGCTCCTGGTCTGTCATCTCTCCTCCCTCCTCTTGTTTGTCCTCAATCCCCATATCTTCATCTAGATGTTCCACTTCCTCTCCCTCGGCAGTGTTCTTATCTCCAGATTGTGACCCTTTCACTTCCTCACATCCTTTCATATTAATATGGAGCAACTCATGCTATCTCTTAACCTCTTTCTCAAGGGTTTTCCTAATGATCTCCATCTCTTTCCTCCTTTTTCTTCCAACATCAGCTGTGCAGTCTGTCTAGTAGCTAGGTCTTCTGCTTTTTGCAACCTAGATAACATGTCCTCCTCTCTCCCTGCATCTCTACAACTATCTCTGCCTTTTTATTCTCTTTAAGAGTGTCATTGGTTTGGCAATTCTCCCCAGATTTCCAAACCATCTGTTCATATTGTTTCAGACCTAGACTCCCCAGGCTCACATTTTGTTTCCCAGTGTCTGTTTGTTTGCTTTTCTTCTGCATGTCATTTTCTCTTTGTGCCTCAAAGTATTCTAGATCCAGATATCCAAACATCTTCCTTTTGTTCCCCTCCTCAAACTTGTACCAACCTTGTTCAGCAACTGACTCAAACTCAAAGTATATGTCATACAGGAGTAAGTCTCTGGTGGTTTTCTCAGTCCCTGCTGGTATCTTGTGTATAACTCTCACTCCAACCTTCACTTTAATCTCCTCCCTAGAGTGTATGTGTTCAATATCCACCTCCACAATTGGCCCAAAGCAGAACCAATCTCACATATTCCCAAGTAATGTCTCAGGGTGTCAGGCACTCCCCACATTTTATCCACACAAAGTGTAGCTTCCCTTTGGCTTTATCATCTGGACTCCAGAAATCAACCTCAATCATTGCTCCTGTCCCCAGCAGAGTGAATTTTCCAAAGTTATTTTCTTTCACCAATTTAGCTTTATTGGGGAATCTCATCAGAAGAGTTGCAGGACTTTGAAATTTGGCTCTCCAGGTCCATCTCCATTCAAACATCTTGGAGAATCCAAAAGCAACTGTAGTTTCATTCAGATGCCTAGAGTGAACAATCACCAATGCCATGGGGTTTGTATGCTCAGCAGCTACAATATCCTTTGTGTGTTGCACCAGTAAGCAGCTCAGACCCCTAGCTCCATATCCCACATACTTGGCCACAGGTTTAGCTTGTTTCAAGACTGTGCAATCTTTAGTATTGTGTGATGCTCTCTGGCACACCACACAAAATAATTTCTTTTTGTAGTCACTCTTGAGGTGGTCCTGTTCTTTGCACTTGACACAGAACATTTCCTTGATGTTGTTCCCTATTTCTTTCTTCTTTGGTGCCCCTTTTTCTCCTTCATCCTTTTGTTGCCCCTGCAGCTTCAGAGTCTCTTGTTTTGGCATGTTAGAGAACAGATACTGGTATTGTTGTGCCATTTGCTCCTGTGGCATGAACCCAAATTGTCCCAAGCCCATTCCAACTGGTACCTTTTTTTTGTTTGTTTTTGAGATAGCTTACCACTCATGCCAAGTGGTATTCCAACTAGTACCAACTGAGGGAAATTAGGATTATTCATCACAGGGAAACCACTTGCCATCTGTATCTGCCCCCCTACATACCCATCTATGGGACATTAGGATTGACTGTTGCGAAACCACTGCCAGATCCTATCTCTCCAATTCCCCCATGAACTCTTTCCTGTTGCCACCCACTCTGCCTGGGCCAAAGTTCCCAACCTTGCTATCTAGATCCCTGCCACTCCCCATAGATGTCCCTTCTCCCCCAGAACCACTGCTGTTGGTCCCAGATCCCCCTCTGTAATTTCCATCTCTACTCCTCCAGTCAAAATTATCTTGATCTCTCCCTTCTAGCCTATTGAAACCTCTCTCAGAATTGTTAGGCTTGTTGTAATAATTACCTCTTCCTCCAAAGCCTGTCCCTCTCCCTAGTCTAGGGCGCCAGCTCTCTTGTCTGTTGGCCATGATCTCTTCTTCTCCCCAGGAGATCTCTTCTTCCTCAGTCTCAGCCTCTCTGCTCGCCGCCGCCTTGAGATTTTTAGGGTTTGGGGGGTGGAGGAAATCAGGTTCAGGAACTAAAGGTGGGATGCCTCTATTATATATGTCCATCCCCTCCCCGCCCCTCCCTGGGCCCCCAAAACTTCCCTCCTTATTGGGCCAGAAGCCCTTAGGGCCCAAATTATCAAATCAAATCAGCCCCCACTTTCCTCCTCTGCTATCGTCCCTGTTTTCTTTTCCAGCACTCTGAATCTCTCTTCCTCTTTGAATTTCATCAGCCACTTCCTCCAGCGCATAATTCTCAGGGATATCTATCCTAATACCTTTCTTATCAGTTTTGTCTATTCTCCTTTTAGAACCATTGATAATTTTTTGGGAGGATTAATGTCATCAAGTTCAATGTCACTTAAAAATTCAGGAAATCTGGTATAATTCTAGATTATTGGATTTCTGGGCTTCATTTTTACGAGCGCCATATCAATGTCACTACAGCGATAATCTCCCCAACTAGGAGAATCAATATGTGTCATGCCTCTACTAAAATCAGTATGCATCCTATCATTTTCCTTCCTTTTTGCACCCCCTCATGTTTCAGAAGTAAACACTGCACATATCGATTCAATTTTTTCTTCATTTTTCTATTCACAAGCCTGATTCGGCTTTGTGTAGCAACATTCTCAATTCGCTTGCTATATTTGTAGGCAGAAGGAACATATGGAGGAGCGGAGTCACAATGATTACCTGCATCATCATCCTCATCGAAATCATAACCTGAATCTTCGCTAGCCAACATCCAGAAGCGGTTGTGGTCTAGCGAAGGTTTCAGGCATCGATTCCGGCGAGGCGTGCCGAGCGGCAAAGGGTCGTTTTTGTGGAGTTGGGGTGAGTCGAGTCGAGCGTCATGGGATCCACGCCTCCTCCTGCAGTGGTTGATCCACTGGGTCTTCACGGATCTCGATCGGTGCCATGGCCGATCCTGGAGCAGGAAGAGCCAGCACCCCCTCGCGGGATCTCAGCGCGGACTCCCGCATGGCCAGGGCGAGATTCGCCATCTCGAAGGAGGTGAACGCCACCCACTTCCTCGCCACAGCTCTCACCGGCGAGTCCGCCTGATCCATCACCCACAACAGCACCTGGAGCGGATGCTTGCACCCACCTCGCCCGAACAGCGACCGCTCCTCCGCTGCCGTCAGGCCCTCGAAGATTGCCTCCGCCTCCCCATGCATCTCCTTTTTGTTAGTGTACCACGAGCTGATATACATCAGGCGAGCGTGCAGGCGCGCGTCCCTGCCTGCAAATCTCCTCAACTTCTCCTCGCTGATCACCACCATCGCCGCCGCAGTCGCCAACCAGGAGAGGGGTGAACGAGACGGCTGGGAGAGGAAGTGAAGGACCGAGAAGGAACGGGGCAACCCGGCCATAAGTATTGCCCGAATTTACTCCCCCACCGGCCGCAATTCCTCTCCCACCGGCCGCACTTCCTCCCTCGCCGGCTCCCGAGGCATCGCTCCCGTCGGGGTCTTCCTTCTCGATGCGCGCGACGTGACAGGGGAACACAATTGTGGTGCCAGGGGCCAACACGAGCCCTCTGTTGGTCCGCCTGTCCACCGTGCACCCCCGCTCATCCACGATATCCACCGAGTCCAGGTGCGGGCCAAGCACGACCTCCCCTCGGCATGGCCTAAGCGTCGTCGCTGTCCGAAGATTGATAGCGAACCACGCGGGCCATCACCGTGGGGCGTGCTTGCCCAGCGTGTCGCCAAGGAAACGTGATGGACCCGCCATGGTCCGGAAGATATGACAAGACGAACTGGTTTGTAGCATGTTGGAAAACAGCTTCATGGATGGCCTTGAGGTTCATGTACATTTCTGCAGGACGTACCCCTTACAGTCACGCACCCTATATTACTCACACACGTAATAGCTAGTTAAAATAATGTAAGCCATATGCTAGCAGTTATTGGTATGACTTCGGCTCGAACTATGGTGTGGCTAGACTCTGGACCATAGTAGCCGGAAACGGGGAACAGTGGGCCGTCCCTCGATCCGGATTCACCGACCCGGAATCAGATTCGGTAACGAGGGTCGATTCGGTAAGATTCGATGCAGATTCGGCGTTTCCGTAGCCGGATCGTCGATTCAGGTTCGGCGACTCGACAGTCTTGGTTCTTGAATCGATCGAGTAAGCAAAAGATCAGCCATATCAATCACGAACTCCTTGTTTTACTCTCTGTCCCGTTCTTTTCCACTCCCCTAAATAACTCCTCGTTCTGCTCTCCAATTACTCCAATGCTGCTAATAAATTTTCCATTGGGAAGAAGATGATTTATTTTAGTCTTCATGAATCGACGATGCAGCCAGTTGCTCCCAACCCAGCCAGTTCCCTGTATAAGTACTTCCTCGGTCCCTCCCAGCCAGTTGCTCCCCGCATCCGTAAAGATTCACGTTCCTCGTTCCATGGTACCGTACCGGATTCATCGTACCGGAATTGATTGGATCAAGTTTCCATTTTAGAAAAATCGTTCTAGAGATGTATACCCCCACTGTACCCTATTTTTTCCAGCCCCCGACTCTCGTCCCCCATTCCCGTTCCTCGTTCCCACCGTACCGGAAACATGGCAACTATGCTCTGGACCTGATGAGGTTGTTAATCTCTGTGACTTTGATACTAGCTTTGCTACGTGAGTAATACAAATATTTCCCACAAAAAGAGTTCTACCAAAAAGCTCTGGACCTGATCAGGTTGTTAATCTCTGTAAGCGAGACGGTCGTCGAGAAGACACGGACGATGTGGCATGTAGCCGGCAATGTGCGGCCATCCTCTTCCATGGTATGAGTGCATGTCCTATTGAGGAGGCAGAACATGCGGTGGACGACGGTCAAAGCGTGTGAACACATGCACTCAAACAGTCAAAGATACATCCGACATGCTAAAATGGTCCAGCTCGTTGGAGGTGAATGAAATGCATGATGAATGGACAATTTTCCCTTCTTTCATATGTTTTTATTTTGTTCCCTGCCTTCTTTTGTTGCATAAACTAAAAATCCCACCATCACAAATTGGGAGACTAAAACCCTCTGTAACAGTTCAACTATTTACCAGCCAATGAACAATATTGTGGAATTCAAAAGGAGGAGGCACTGGAAGCATCGCCCGCTGGTATAAAGAGAGTCGTGCCCCTCGTCCATCACCGTCCATCCCATTCCCACCTGCCCCGCCACCCACTCTCTTCCTCCTCAGCCTACACTAATAGAAAACATAGCTTTGGTTGAAGCTTGTTAGAGTTATATTTATGGTGGCCTTTGACCTTTTGCATTCTGGCCTTTGGCCTCCCTTGTAAATGTATATATGATGGCTTTTGCCCTTTGATAATACTATGTTGCATATTTTCTATCATGGTATTAGAGCTTTAGGTTCTTTTTTCGCACGCTGCTACTCGTGCTCGATCCAATCACGCCGTGGCAATCATCCTTTTCCGGTTGCGCTGCTCCAAACCTTCTCCTGCCTCTGCTTGGCCGTTGCCTCTTGCGCGTGCAGCTTTCTCTGCTGCCGCTGCTCTACTCTCGTCCCCGTCCGTGCGAGATCGATCTCGAACTGGAAAACGGAGCAGCTGCTATCGAAGGTCACCATCTTCGTCCCCGCTCGGATTCCATCTCTGCTGCCTATTGCTCGCCGTTTCTCTGCTGCCGGCAGCGGGTTCCACCCCAAGTCACTGTTCCTAGTCGATTTTCTACCGCCCGCTGCAGCTCAGATTGGGACGCGCACCCGATTCGGCCACACTCGATCGGGGCGCCCGCCACCGACCTGATTCCCACCGCCGTTTGCCGTCCGCCTTCAGATCAGGGGCTCATCTAGTTGTTGCCTGCTGCTGATTGGACCTGATTCCCACCGCCGTCTGCCGGTTCCTATCGCCGGCTGCCTCCAGATCGGGCACTCATCAGGCCATCGTCTGCCGTCCATCGGGCTCTTTCCGCCCGATTTCTCCATCGAGGACCTCGGCTGGGCGGCTGCGATCGGGCTGGTTCGGCCCGCTGGCTTCCTGCCTCTTTCCTGTGCGCTACCTTTTGGTTGCTTTTGGCTGATTCCGCCGGTCGTTTTTCAGTGTAAAAAAAGAGAAAAAAAGTAAAAATATATATTCTAATATGATGTCTCCTTCGGGCCCGCATCTCCGTCACTGCCCGCAGTTTTTCGATGGTGTTCCCTATATTGATCCTGTCTTGCATAAGCGTCGTCGTTCAGTGCTTGGTGTTCGTCTGTCTGCGACGTTGTCCCCTACGACATCTTCAGCAGGCTGTGTTGGTCACTATTCATCGATTCTTCTCGTGGCTTCTGCCTATGGTGATGGTGCCTGCTCTACACCAACTGCTCTTGCAGCTTCCACGCGCGGCGATAAACACTTCACATCGTCTCCCTCGATGGCTACCACATGTGGCTCTACATCGACTCGCCACTCTCGGTCGCCTCCATACATGGCTTTCACTGGTGGTAGCGACTGCTCATCGTCGACAGGTGTTTCTACCTCAACTTCTTCCGTCGTGGCCTTGTCTGCGCGTGAGATTGTGCAGCTGCAATGCCTTCTTGTCGCTTGGGAATCTTCACCAACAGGTTCTGCAGGATCCGTGACCGACTCTTCTGGCAATGAGAAACCACCTTCTACCCATCCAGGTACATCCCCATGGATTCTTGATACTGGAGCATCTTTTTATATGACTTATGATTCTTCCACTTTGACCTCTATTCGACCAATCGAGTCTCCTGTTCGTGTTCTTACGGCAGATGGCACTCCCCTTCTTGTAGCTAGTTGAGGCACTCTTAACACTTCTTCATTTCATGTTCCCTCTATAGCTCATGTTCCTCGACTTACCATGCAGCTCATATCTGGTGGTCAGATTGTAGACTCTAGTTGTAGGGTCATTCTCGACTTTGATTCATGTTCTGTTCAGGATCGTCGCACGGGCGCTCTGCTTGGTGCTAGCCCTCGATGCTCTGATGGTCTTTGGGAGCTTGACTGGCTTCATCTTCCCTCCGCTGCCACCGTCACCAGTGTCACAACCCCTGTTGCTGCATCTACCAGCTCTTTTCAACAATGGCATCATCGTCTTGGCCATTTATGTGGTTCTCGTCTCTCATCTTTAGTTCATAGCGGTGTTCTGGGGTCTATCTCCGGTAACGCTTCATTGGATTGTCTAGGTTGTAGGCTTGGCAAGCAGATTCAGCTTCCCTATCCTCATAGTGAGTCGGTGTCCGAGCGCCCTTTTGATCTCACTCTGATGTCTGGGGTCCGGTACTATATTATCTTTATAGATGTTTTTTCTCGGTACACTTGGATCTATTTCATGTCTTCTCGTAGTGAGGTCTTATCTATATACAAAAAATTTGCTGCCATAGTTCATACCCAGTTCTCCACTCCTATTCGTGTTTTTCGTGCAGATTCAGCTGGTGAGTATATCTGCCATGCGCTGCGAGGATTCCTTGCTGAGCAGGGTACTCTTGCCCAGTTCTCTTTTCCCGGTGCTCATGCTCAGAATGGTGTGGCTGAGCGCAAGCATCGTCACCTTCTTGAGACAACGCGTGCGATGATGATCGCTGCCTCTCTTCAGCCTCACTTCTGGGCTGAGGCTGTTACCACTTCCACTTATCACATCAATACTCAGCCATCTGCTACTCTACAGGGTGGGATTCCTCTTGAGCATCTTTCTGGTCTTCTCCTGATTATTGGCGCTTCGCTTGTTTGGTTGTGTTTGCTATGTTTTGCTTGCCCCTAGCGAACGCAGTAAACTGACCGCTCAGTCTGTTGAGTGTGTTTTTCTCGGATATAGTGATGAGCATAAGGGCTATCTGTGTTGGGATCCCGTCGGTCGCCGGATGCATATTTCCCGGGATGTCACCTTTGATGAGTCTCATCCCTACTACCCGCGACCATCCGCCTAGGCCTTTTCCACGGAGGAAATCTCTTTTCTTATGTTTCCGGATAGACCCCCTTTGTGCCCAGTATTCCTACTCCTCGTCCCGCTGTTGCAGATCCGACGCCATCCTCTCCTATGGTTTCTTCTCCTCCCTCATCGCACGACTCTCCACCTTCATCACCGATACCTTCCTCTTCTCCACCTTCATCACCGATACATTCCCCGTCTCCACCTCCAGTGATTCGACCTCTCCCCTCCTTTCCTTTCCATTATACTCGTTGTCGACGTGTTGTGGATGAGTCTACTGATGTGCCCTCTACTTCTGATGTGTCGTCTTCCTCCTCTCAGCCGACTTATGGTCTTCGTTCTTGGCCTTGTCCGCCCCCTGATCGATATTCTCCTTATCACTATGGTCTTTCGACCGTTGTTGAGCCGACTTCTTATTGAGATGCTATTTTTCATCCTGAATGGCAGTTTGCCATGGCAGAGGAGATTGCTGCCCTTGAGCGCACCGACACGTGGGATCTGGTTTCTCTTCCTCCCCGTGTTCATCCCATCACTTGTAAGTGGGTCTATAAGATTAAGATGCGCTCTGATGGTTCTCTTGAGTGTTATAAAGCTCGTCTTGTGGCTCGTGGCTTTCAGCAAGAGCATGGTCATGATTATGATGAGACCTTTGCTCCTGTGGCCCATATGACCACTATTCGCACACTTCTCGATGTGGCCTCTGTTCGCCACTGGTCCGTTTCTCAACTTGATGTTAAGAATGCCTTTATTAATGGTGAGTTGCGTGAGGAAGTTTATATGCAGCCACCACCTGGGTATTCAGTTCCTGATCGAATGGTTTGTCGTCTTCGTCGCTCTCTCTATGGCCTTAAGCAAGCCCCCCGTGCTTGGTTTGAGCGTTTTGCCTCGGTGGTCACTGCTGCTGGTTTTTCACCCAGTGCTCATGATCCAGCACTGTTTTTCCACCTTTCTGCTCGTGGTCGCACTCTTCTTCTTCTATATGTTGATGACATGATCATCACCGGCGATGATCTTGAGTACATTGCCTTTGTCAAGGCCTGTCTAAGTGAGCAGTTTTCTATGTCCAATCTTGGTCCACTTCGTTACTTTCTTGGGATTGAGATTTCCTCCACCTCTGATGGCTTTTTTATTTCCCAAGAAAAGTATATCCATCATCTTCTTGCTCATGCGACTATTAGTGATGAGCTCACTGTTGAGACTCCTATGGAGCTTAATGTTCACCTTTGTGCTTCTGATGGTGAGCCCTTGTCTGAGCCGACTCGTTATCGTCATCTTGTTGGGAGTCTTGTCTATCTCGCTTTCACTCATCCAGATATCTCATATCCTGTCCATATCTTGAGTCAGTTTGTTTCTTCTCCCACATCGGTTCACTATAGTCACCTTCTTTGTGTTCTATGATATCTTCATGGCACAACTCTCGCCGTCTTTTCTTTCCTCATTCCAGCTTGTTACAGCTCCAGGCCTATTCGGATGCTACCTGGGCTAGTGATCCTTCGGATCGTCGTTCATTTTGTGCTTACTATGTCTTTCTTGGTGGTTCTCTCATTGCCTGGAAGACAAAGAAATAGACAGCAGTTTCACGTTCGAGTGCAGAGGATGAATTGTGAGCTATGGCTCTTCTCATGGTAGAGGGTGACTTGGTTACGCTGGTTACTTGAGGATTTTGGTGTTACTGTTACTACACCAACTACACTCTTGTCAGAAAGTACAGGTGCTATTAGTATTGCGCGGGACCCATTGAAGCATGAGCTCACCAAGCATAAAGGTGTTGATGCTTTCTTTGTGCGCGCTGGTGTGCAGGACCATGTTATTGCTCTTCAGTATGTGTCTTCCGAGTTACAGCTAGCGGACTTCTTCACGAAGGCCCAGACTAGAGCGCAACATGGATTTTATCTCTCCAAACTCAGTGTTGTGGATCCACCATGAGTTTGAGGGGGGTGTTAGAGTTATATTTATGGTGGCCTTTGGCCTTTTGCATTCTATCCTTTAGCCTCCCTTGTAAATGTATATATAATGGCTTTTGCCCTTTGATAATACTATGTTGCATATTTTCTATCAAAGCTCAATCTACACATTAGTCCGTATTTGCATTATGAACCGGGACTAATGTGAGCATTAGTCTCGGCTCGAGCGGCTAGTGCACCGGGCAGGCATTAGCCCCGGTTCAAATGGGACCTTTAGTCCCGGTTTGAGACACCAACCGGGCCTAAAGGGTGCGACGCCCCCTTTAGTCCCGGTCGGAGCCACCAACCGGGACTAAAGGGTTCTGAAAATTGTTTTTTGTTTTTTCCATTTGTTTTTTGTTTTTAGTTTCTGTTTTAAATTGCTTATATCTTTTAGGATATTTGATATTTTTGAATGATTCTTTTTGCATTAGATTCAAAATTTTGTCTAGTTTCTATTTGTGCCATTAGTTTTCAAATTTGAATGATTTAAATATGAATTTATTCAAATTTGCTTCAAACCCTAGATTGTGAATAATTTGAGTTTTAAAATAGTTTTTAATTTAATTGTTTTTGCTCCTAGTCACATGTTAGATTTTTGTCACAGTAAGATTAATTTCCTTATTTTTAGAATAATTTAAATTGGGATTTTAATTAAAACGATACTGTTTTTCTTATATAGTTGTTTTATTCCTATAATTGTTGTTTTCAATTATTTTTAGTTATCTCTTGCTATAGATTTTAACATGTTGTAGTATGCTTCTGTTAGACAACAATATAATTTTTTTATAATTAATTAAAATATTAATTTTTCTAATATTAATTTATCTACTATTTTGTATTATAGTTATTTAGCCTTTAATAATAGTTCATAGAATTAGTTTTGCTATATTAAAAAGTAATTCTTTTTACCACTTTAATAGAACATGACTCTGGCTGGGTTAACCTTAGCTGGGACAGTGCTAGCAGATGTAGTCGACGGTAGGATTGGATGGACACCATCCCGGACTAAAGGGGTCCTGCAATTTTCAAACTCTACCCCTATCACTATTTTAGTTTAAAAAATTAAAAGAAAATGATAAAAACTTCAAAAATTAAAATCCTTTGAGATGTAGTTATGTTACTACATCTACTAGTTAGGAAAATTAAAAACATAATTTTTGACATGTTTTGCAAAAAAGTGTTATGAAAAAGTAAAACGGCTATAACTTTTGCATACGATGTCGAAAAAAACATATAATATATCAAAATGTTCAGCACGAAAGCCGGTTCCGATTTCGACCACCGTAGGCTGTTTTGCAAATTTTTAGAATCCTCAAATTCTGAAAGGAAAAAAAGTTATCCTCAAATTTAAGTTTTTTTGAATTTTTGGTCAAACCATGGTCAAACTACTTATTCAAGAAATATTAATGTTACTAAATAATTATTGTTTTTTAGAATAATAGTTTCAAACTCAAAAGGTGCTTCATGCTCAAGTTGAACTCCTAAGGCTTAATAGGATTGACAGCTTACTATTGTCAGGAAAACAACAAGTGTAGACATGGAAACTAGGGGGAATAGAACTCAGATGTTAAGCGTGCTTAGGCTGGGGTAGTGAGAGGATGGGTGACCAGACGGGAAGTTAGACAATTTGAAATGAGTGGTACATACTTGAGAATTTATGAGGGGTGATTAGAGATTAAATTGTTAAATAATTCAAAAATTGGAAAGCATGTCACGGTTGGTGTTACCAACCGGGACTAAAGGTGGAGCTCTAGAAAGCGGCCACGTAGAGCTCATTTAGTCCCGGTTTGTAAGCCAATCGGGACTAAAGGTTTTGGGCATTTGTCTTGTTTGTTTTGTCCCGGTTCCAGAACCGGGACTAAAGGCCCGTTTCTACTAGTGCTAGCTCAGCCCAAAAATGTTGACGGTGTCCTCCCTCCGGAACGGCGCCTTCGCCCTCCTCCGCCAGCTCATGTATGTTTACCATCTCCGTATCTTGCTCGTCGTGTCTCGTTCTTCTTCTTCCTCTTGCGTTGGGTGGTCACATTTTTGCTTCCTTTCTGTTGTACAGGGTGCGACGAATGTCCGCGAACATTGGCGGAGGCGACGTGCTAGTGACCAGGGGGCAACCAACTCCAACGGGCCACCAATGTCGTCGGCAACCCGTCCAGGAGCAGGTCCGTCTCCTCTCCTCTCCTCTCGTTGCTCATTTCACTTCTCCTCCCCTCAAAGACCTTACCTTGATGAACATTGTACATGGCAGGTTGAGCGGATCCGACAAGGCGGTGATTGGTGGAGGCGGCTGCGCGTTGGTGGGGGGTAAGATCCAGTAGTTCACTTCTACACGCATCCCCGTTCCCTTGTGCCATCTCCAGAGCCGATTCTAACCTTTTGGGCCCGGGGTGATGTCAAATAATTATTTTTCGTACTATACATGTACCATTTTATAATTTTAATTAATATGATTTTCTATTACTCAGTCACACAAGAATGTTTTCAAATACTCGTTATATCATTCATTGTTAACAATTCTAATGTATATTATTTTAAAATTTAATTCTAAAAAATTTAAATTGTACAATTTACCAAAAAATCTTGTTCTTGTTGAAAAAAATTCCTTCAAATTAATTCACTAATATTGAAAAAAATATAGTGTATACACATACATTTGCATATCTATTTGTGTGTTTATATATCTTTTAATATTAAAGGTATTTGTAAATTATACAAACTAACAAATTTTTTGGTATTGGTTTCTAGTGTATACTCCCTGCATTCCAAAATATAAGGTGTATCAATTTTCGTGCAAGTCAAACTTGTGTATGTTTGACCAAGACTATAGAATAAAATATCAACCTGTACAATAGAATATAAATGAAATCTGAAAATACTTTTCGTGATGGATTTAATGCTACAAATTTGACACTTCAGATCTTGGTGTTCTTTTTTTGTAAAAACTTGGCCAGACATGCACATATTTGACATTTGAAAAATTGATTACACGTTATATTTTGGAATGGAGGGAGTATTAGGCAATCATATTCATATATACTTTTTAGCATATAATAAATGTGACTTGGAAGATGGGTTCGGTGATTGTACTTTGGCACATGATTTGATTATCTGACATGCTCGTCGAGATTCACTTGGTTTGATTTGCTGTAATGAGATATCTTACCCATCTCTGAAATAAAAAATTCAGCATTGGTTTAAACATTGAAATCTTGTTATCATAAATTTCATTATGACACTAAGACATCCATCATAAAGTGAGACTAGCATATTTAAACTCAACTTCGCTAGTCGGATTGGTATGCCTCTGCATGGTATAAAGTATTACTATGTAGTGTGTAT
The DNA here is from genome assembly GCF_002162155.2 of Triticum dicoccoides. Lineage (NCBI taxonomy): Eukaryota > Viridiplantae > Streptophyta > Magnoliopsida > Poales > Poaceae > Triticum > Triticum dicoccoides. The sequence continues at coordinate 536,312,106 of NC_041388.1, forward strand.
TTTCCCTCTTTGAAATTGAGGCTCTATTTTATGCATTTAATAATCTTACAAACATAATATATAATTACACAGTGTTCACTAGTACAATTTGTAGTTGGGGCCTTTCCCTCTTGGGCCCGGGGTGGTCACCTGATAACCCACAAGTTTAGGGGATCGCAACAGTTTTCGAGGGTAGAGTATTCAACCCAAATTTATTGATTCGACACAAGGGGAGTCAAAGAATATTATCAAGTATTAGCAGTTGAGTTGTCAATTCAACCACACCTAGATAACTTAGTATCTACAGCAAAGTATTTAGTAGCAAAGTAATATGATAGTAGTGGTAACGGTAACAAAAGTAATATTTTTGGGTTTTGTGGTGATTGTAACAGTAGGAACGGAAAAGTAAATAAGCGAGGAACAGTATGTGAAAAGCTCATAGGCATTGGATCGATGATGGAGAATTTTGCTGGATGCGGTTCATCATGTAACAGTCATAACCTAGGGTGACACAGAACTAGCTCCAATTCATCTATGTAATGTAGGCATGTATTCCGAATATAGTCATACGTGCTTATGGAAAAAAACTTGCATGACATCTTTTGTCCTACCCTCCCGTGGCAGCGGGGTCCTAATGGAAACTAAGGGATATTAAGGCCTCCTTTTAATAGAGTACCGGAACAAAGCATTAACACATAGTGAATACATGAACTCCTCAAACTATGGTCATCACCGGGAGTGGTCCCGATTATTGTCACTTCGGGGTTGCCGGATCATAACACATAGTAGGTGACTATAGACTTGCAAGATAGGATCAAGAACTCACATATATCGATGAAAACATAATAGGTTCAGATCTGAAATCATGGCACTCGGGCCCTAGTGACAAGCATTAAGCATAGCAAAGTCATAGCAACATAAATCTCAGAACATAGTGGATACTAGAGATCAAACCCTAACAAAACTAACTCGATTACATGATAGATCTCATCCAACCCATCACTGTCTAGCAAGCCTATGATGCAATTACTCACGCACGGCGGTGAGCATCAGGAAATTGGTGATGGAGGATGGTTGATGATGACGACGGCGACAGATTCCCCTCTCCGGAGCCCCGAACGGACTCCAGATCAGCCCTCCCAAGAGGTTTTAGGGCTTGGCGGCGGCTCCGTATCGTAAAACACGATGAATCCTTCTCTCTGATTTTTTTCCCCGAAATTGAATATATGGAGTTGGAGTTGAGGTCGATGGAGCGGCAGGGGGCGCGCCCTAGGGGGGTAGGCGTGCCCCCACCCTCGCGGACAGGGTGTGGGCCCCCTGACGTGGATTTTTCTTCTAGTATTTTTAATATTTTCCAAAAATATGTTCCATGGAGTTTCAGGTCATTCCGAGAACTTTTGTTTCTGCACATAAATAACACCATGGAAAGTCTACTGAAAACAGCGTCAGTCCGGGTTAGTTCCATTCAAATCATGCAAGTTAGAGTCCAAAACAAGGGCAAAAGTGTTTGGAAAAGTAGATACGACGGAGACGTATCATCACCCCTTTTGTCTGTCCTATGGGCCAGCCCTAGCCATCTCAACACCGAAGGGTTGAGCTTCCATTTTATATGACATGTACGGCCGCATGACAGGAGGGTGTGATTGGAGGTGCCACGACAGGCGACTCGTAGAACTCTGGTGGGAGGTATAAGATCCTGTACATCACGTCATTGCCTTCACCTTGTGCCCTGTGAATGTCAAAGGGTTGAGCTTCCGTTTATTCTGACGTGCACGACCGCATGACGAAGGGGAGGGAATGAGCGGAGGAGCGGTGACGACCGGCTGAGGCAGTGGGGGGGGGGAGGGGGCTTTGAGAGGAGTGTAAGAACCCATCCATCTTTCCTTCTCCATCCATCTCCTCCTGTTCACTAGTCGTGTAAAAGCATAAGCTGTAGTAAAATATATTTGTGTGTGTGTGTGTTTCTTTTGTCTGGACCCATAGATCGACCATGTTGGCATGCTGGCAGGGAGAGGGGGATCCCAGAGCTGAGGAAAGATATTTTTAAAGAGATAAAGAGCCTCTGGGATGACTATAACATGTTGTCAGAGGTGGACATAAATTTCTTCGGGGAGATTGCTCGTCTTGAGATGGACAATGCATAAGATTCTTGTTTATTTTTCTATGAATTTTCCTGTGGCGGTTCTTGTTAATTTAATCTCCACTTGACTTGTTGATTATAGCATGAACAATGTAAATGCGAAGGTGGATCAGTTCTCTAGCACTTAAAAGTTGTTCGGTTCGAGCGCGACATTCATCATCGTCGACGCATCATGCTTGCGGCAGTACATTAAATAATTTGTGTTGCATGATGCCACCAAGAAAGTTGATGAGAGGATGAGCCTTCGCAACAGCCGAATCAAACCATTTTGGGGCCCAAGGCGAAGTATAATAATTATTATTCATACTAAACATTTATGCTTATTTAAAATACGTGTAGCATTTTCTAATTTTAATTAATATGATTTTATTTTACCCAGTCACACAAGATTGTAATGTATATTAACTTAAATTCTGATTTACAAAATTTAAATTGTTTGATTTACCAAAGTTTCTCTTTCTTGTAAAAAAATCATTCAAATGAATTTTCTAATATTGCATAAAATATATAGTGTATACATATATATTTGCATATCTATGTGTGGTCATATATATATATATATATTAAAATTATTGAACACCATGGTAGATATTTCTAAATTATACATACAACGAATATTTTAGTAGTGGTTTCTAGTGTATACTGTCTCCATTACAAAATATAAGGTGTATCAATTTTCGTGAAAGTCAAACTTGTGCATGTTTGATCAGGATTATAGAATAAAATATCGACATGAACAATAAAAAATAAATAAAATATGAAAATACTTTTCGTGATGGATCTAATGATACAAATTTGGTACTATAGATATTTGTGTTTTTTTTGTAAAAAATTGGTCAAACATGCACACATTTGACTTTTGAAAAATTATTACACCTTATATTTTGGAATGGAGGGAGTATTAGGCAATCATATTCATACAAATTTCTAGCATATAACAAATGTGACTTGCAAGATGGGTTCACTAATAGGATCATCAAAGAACTAAAAATATTGTTGATTGTACTTTTGCGCATGATTTGATTATCTGACATGCCCATCTAGATTCACTTGGTTTGATTTGCTGAAATGAGATCTCGTACCCATTTCTCAAATGAAAAATTGTGCATTGGTTTAAACACTGAAATCGTGTTATCATAAATTTCATTATGATACTAAGACATCCATCATACAGTGAGACTAGCATATTTAAGCTCAACTTTTCTAGTCAGATTGGTTACCTCCACATGATACAAAGTATTACTATGTTGTGTATTTGTGCTCTTTAAAATTGAGGCTCTATTTTATGCATTTAATAATCTTACGAACGCAATATATAATTCTCTAGTACTTACTAATACAATTTGAGGGCCCGGGGCGGTCGCCCCTTTTGCCCAGCCTATGGGCCAGCCATGGTACCTCTCTCCCTCCCTATTGTCTTTCTCTATAGATATATAAATATAAATACTATAGGAGTAGTATAGTAGCTAGCTAGGAACAACCAGTAGTACTATGTCTATGTTAGTCGGGCACAACATGCGCATGCAATGCATGCCTGTAGACTAGGGTCGTGTTTGGTTGTCGTCTATAATTTTCTTGCATTGCATGCTTGAACCAGTAGGGCATGGTTGAGGAAAAACAGCTAAAAACCCAACATCTGCATGTTTTTTGGTTGACCGCATTGCATCGGTGGCAATTTTAGGGACTGCTGTTTGGTTGCCCGCATATGTGCTTCAGGGGTGAGCAGATGCAAACACAACTGTTTGGCTACGTGCACGGTACATGCTCTGCTCGGCCCTTACATATGTGGTGGCCTTACCACTGCATTTGCATCAGTTCATAGCAGTCAACTAAATAGACAGAAACAAATCTGCAAAATAGGCATAAGAACAATAGATTAACCCTAAACATGCATAAGTTTAAAGTGGCAGGGGCATCTGATGTCTACTATGCAACTTATTCTTGTAGACTTGTGTTGGGCCTCCAAGCGCAGAGTTTTGTAGGACAGTAGCAATTTACCCTCAAGTGGATGACCTAAGGTTTATCAATCCATGGGAGGTGTAGGATGAAGATGGTCTCTCTCGAGCAACCCTGCAACCAAATAATACAAAGTCTCTTGTATCCCCAACACACCCAATACAATGGCAAATTGTATAAGTGCACTAGTTCGGTGAAGAGATGATGATAAAAGTGTAATATTGATGGTAGAAATTGGGGTTTTTAATCTGAAATTATAAAAACAGCAAGGTAACTAATAGTAAACGGGCACAAAAATGGTGTTGCAATGCTTAAAAAGGAGGCCTAGGGTCTGTACTTTCACTAGTGCAATCTCTCAACAATGCTAACATAGTTGGATCATATGATTATCCCTCAAAATACAGTAAAGAATCACTCCCGAGTTCCTATTAGCGGAGAACAAAAGATAGGAATTGTTTGTAGAGTACAAAACTACCTCAAAGCTATTCTTTCCGATCAATCTATCCTAGAGCTTGTACTAGAATAATGCAAGCTATTCTTTCTGATCAATCTAATCAAGAGTTCGTACTAAGATAACACCAAAGCAAATTCATATTCATAATACTCAATCCACACAAAGAAATACAAGAGACCCCAAAGTTTCTATTGGAGAAAAGATAATAAAATGTGCATCAACCCCTATACATAGATTACCCCAATATCACCGCGGGGATCCGCAAGTTGAGTGCCATAACGTATATCAAGTGAATTAATAAGATACCCCATTTGTCACCTCAAGTATTCATACTTCAAGACACACATCATGTGTTCTCAAATCTGAACATTCAATCCGACATGACAAAACTTCAAAGGGTAAAGATTCAATTCATCACAACAAGAGTATGGAGGGGAGAAACATCATATGATCCGACTATATTAACAAAGCCCATGATATAGATCATGAGAGAGAGAGAGATTAAACACATAGCTACTGGTACAAACCCTCAGCCCCGAGGGTGGACTACTCTCTCCTCATCGTGGTGGCCGTCGGGATGATGAATATGGCCATCAGAGATGATTCCCCCTTCCGGTAGGGTGCTCGAACGGGTCTAGATTGGTTTTCGGTGGCTACAGAGCCTTGCGGCGGCGGAACTTCTGATTTAGGTCTACCCCCAAGGGTTTCGGAATATTTGGGAATTTATAGTGCAAAGAGGGGGTGCGGGAGGCCACCGAGGTGGGCACAACCCACCTGGGCGCGCCAGGGGGGCCTGGCGCGCCCTGGTGGGTTGTGTCCCCCTCGGGGCACCCCTGAGGTGCAGCTCTGGCCCAATGGATGTCTTCTGGCCCAAAAAAATCTCCAAAAAGTTTTGCGTTGTTTGGACTCCGTTTGATATTGATTTCCTGCGATGTAAGAAACAAGAAAAAAAATAGCAACTGGCACTGGGCACTATGTCAATAGGTTAGTACCAAAAAATGATATAAAATGACTATAAAATGATTGTAAAACATCCAAGAATGATAAAATAATAGCATGAATACTTCATAAATTATTGATACATTGGAGACGTATTAGCATCCCCAAGCTTAACTCCTACTCGTCCTCGAGTAGGTAAATGATAAAATAAATAATTTATGAAGTGTGAATGCTAGCAAAGTGCATAAGTTTGATCGATGACAATTTCAATCACTTTTCCTAGCATCATAATGGCAATTCTTTCTCATAAACTTCTCATGTTATAGTGGCAACCAATTCACATGTTAAGGTTCAAACAATGAATTCTCTTGAAACTCAACAACCTATGTTCTCAGTCACCAAGCAATTGGAATTCAACTTATTCAACAGAGTTTAAGTAAGAGCTCCACATACTCAACCATCATATAGTCTTCTATGATTGCTAACACTCACCGTGTACACATGAGCAAAACGTTTCAACCGTCCACATAGAAAGATAGGGGCTTATTGTTTTGCCTCCCAACGTATTCACCTCAAGGGTGATGTCAATAATAATAACTCATGCTACCCATATTCAACTGGACATATCTGCCTAGATCTTTCCTCACCACATGATGCTTGCCAAAAGAGAAAAATAAAACGGAATAGAGAGAATAACTTTGACTCTTTGCATAAAATTAAATACTGAAATTTAAAAGATAGGCCCTTCGCAGAGGGAAGCAGAGGTTGCCATGCGCTTATTTGTTTGTATTCTCAATCCCTTAGTGCAAAAGAACGTCACATTGTATTGCCCCTTATGATAGAAACCTTTATTATGCAGTCTGTCGCTTTTATTCCTTGTCATCACAAGTTCGTAGAACGCTCAATTTTCTCATACACTAAATGATCTAACACTTTTAGAAGCAATTTTTATTGCCTTTTTGCACCGATGACAACTTACTTGAGGGATCTTGCTCAATCCCTAGGTAGGTACGATGGACACTTAAAAAAAGATTTGGATTTAAGGGTTTTTGGATGCACAAGTAGTATATCTACTTGGTGCGGAATTTTTGGCTAGCAAAGATTGGGGGCAAGCACCACATGTTGAAGGATCTATGACAATATAACTTCTATATGAATATGAACAAACATAAACCATTACGTTGTCTTCCTTGTCCAACGTCAACAATTTTGTCATATAATATTTTGATGGGGGCTCACAATCACAAAAGATTTCTAAGATAGTGTATTTGCATGTGAAGGTTCTCTTCCTTATACTAATTATTCATGAATTGGTTGGATGACCAATATTGTGATTGTCAAGCCTCAGAAGATTTCACTTTCTAAACCCAATGTGAAGCTACCACTAGGCATGATATGATTTCAACTTCATGACATTCAATTTATTTAACAATTTACTCATAGGATATAAGTGAAGCAGAAGAGTAAATAACAAACTACTCCAAAAATATCTAAGTGAAGACCAATCGAGTAGTTAAGTAAATAGATAGCTATGTGAGGACTCTCTCTTATTTAAAACTTTTAGATCTAAGTATTTTATTAAAACAACAAGCAAAACAAAATAAAATTACATTCCAAGAATTGCACACATCATGTGAAGAAGCAAAAACTTAGGTTCAACCGATACTAACCGATAATTATTGCGGAAGAAAGGTGGGATGCCTACCGGGGCATCCCCAAGCTTAGATGCTTGAGACTTCTTGAAATATTATCTTGGGATGCCGTGGGCATCCCCAAGCTTGAGCTTTTGTGTCTCCTTAATTCCTCTCATATCACGGTTTTCCTAAATCTCAAAAACTTCATCCACACAAAACTCAACAAGAACTCGTGAGATAAGTTAGTATAAACCAATGCAAAAAGCTTATCATTCTCTACTGTAGCAAATCACTAAAATTATTATTCAACATTGCATACTAAATACCTCTGCATATTTAATACTCCTATCCTCAAATAGAATCATTAAACAAGCAAACATATGTAAACAATGCAAACATAACATCAATCTGCCAAAAGAGTACAGTCTATAAAGAATGCAAGAGTACCAATACTTATTCAACTCCAAAAATTATGATAACTTAACACACTGTAGAAAATTCATCAGATCTTACTGTGCAAAATGTTTCAACATTTTATCACATTCTGACTTTTCTAGGGAATTTTTGCAACAGTTGTAACTTTCTGTTTTCAAACAGCAACATGTATCCTTGCAAAATAAGCATGATAAAGACTATCAATGCCACTTTTACTGAAATAAAAGATGCAAAACATTATTATAAATAACAGCAAGCAAATCCTAACAAAATAAAATGATGATCCAAGCAAAACTCATATCATGTGACGAATAAAAACATAGCTCCGAGTGAGGTTACCGATAATGTTGGAGACGAAAGAGGGGATGCCTTCCGGGGCATCCCCAAGCTTAGTTGCTTGGATATTCCTTGAATATTAGCTTGGGGTGCCTTGGGAATCCCCAAGCTTGTGGTCTTGTCACTCCTTATTCTCCTCATATTGACATCTCACCCAAAACTTGAAAACTTCAATCACACAAAACTTAACGGAACTTCGTGAGATAGGTTAGTATGATAAAGAGCAAACCATTTCACTTTGGTACTGTCAAAGACAAGACTTATAATTTTTTCCACACAATGCCTACTGTATCATATCATTTCCACAATTTATATTGAGTAATATAAGCCATAGAAACTAGAAAACAAGCAAACTATGCATTGAAAACAGAATCTATCAAAAACATAACAGTATGTAATGATGTGGAGAATAACCATACTTCTGCTACTGAAACAATTCTGAAAAAAATTAGACCACGTGAGAAATTTGTATATTAATATTCTGCAAAAAGAATCAACTCAAAAACACTCTTCTGTTAAAAATGAGAATTATTTTTTGTGAGTGCAAAAGTTTCTTGTTTTCAGCAAGATCAACTCAACTATCACTCAACATGATTCCAAAGGCTTTACTTGGCACTTTATTGAAACAAAAGCAACAAAACATGATTACTACAGTAGCATAATCATGTGAACACACAAAAACAGTAGGTAAAAGTGTAGGGTTGTCTCCCAACAAGCGCTTTTCTTTAATGCCTTTTAAGCTAGGCATGATGATTTCAATGATGCTCGCATGAAAGTAAAGAATTGAAACATGATGATGGCCACCGGAGATGATTCCCACCCTCCGGCAGGGTGCCAGAACGGGTCTAGATTGGTTTTCGGTGGCTACAGAGCCTTGCGGCGGCGGAACTTCTGATCTAGGTCTACCCCCAAGGGTTTCGTAATATTTGGGAATTTATAGTGCAAAGAGGGGGTGAGGGAGGCCACCGAGGTGGGCACAACCCACCTGGGTGTGCCAGGGGGGCCTGGCGCGCCCTGGTGGGTTGTGCCCCCCTTGGGGCACCCCCCGGGTGCAGCTCTGGCCCAATGGATTTCTTCTGGCCCAAAAAAAATCTCCAAAAAGTTTCATGTTGTTTGGACTCCGTTTGATATTTATTTCCTGCAATGTAAAAAACAAGCAAAAAACAGCAACTGGCACTTGGCACTATGTCAATAGGTTAGTACCAAAAAATGATATAAAATGACTATAAAATGATTGTAAAACATCCAAGAATGATAAAATAATATCATGAATACTTCATAAATTATTGATACGTTGGAGACGTATCAGCATTCCATGACCCTACACCACCCGAGGGTGTTGAACCCTTGGCAAAATATGGATAGTTTACCAGCTAGTTCATGACATAACGACAAGTTCATACTAAAACCATGATAAGTTCAGACAGACAGACTAACGATCTGGAGGGCGAGACTGATGTTGTCGATGCAGTTGTGTCTCTCGCAGCGGACGCTACACACGATGGAGCTATTCTGGTTGTAAGTCTGCATGGTTAGGCCAAGGCCAGAGATCCGCAGGATGAGGTGGTCGCCAGGGACGATCCCAAGGACCATATGGTCCTGGACGGTCTGGACTTGCACCCAGAAATTGCACCACTTGTTCGTCGAGAGCCTGGCATTGTGAGGAGGCTTCGGCACCAGCCTCTACTTAATCACTGTCCTAAACTTAGGCGGGATGACGTGCATGGTGATATCCTCCTCGTCATTGATCCAGATGTAGAAGCGTAGTGGTTCTTGTGCCCCCTCCTCAAGGTCGATCATCGGGTTGTGTCCAATGCCCAGAAGTTGTCTCATGGCAGCGACCCTGCCAGGGAGGTTCACCCTATTCAGCCACCTGTTTGTCGGGATCAGGTCCTCGGCATCCTCGGCGCCAGCCACCACATGCACTACTTCACCGACTACAACCACTCCTTCACGGTCTTGTCAGGTAAGACAACATGTGTTAGTAACAGATCATGTTCCAGTCATTGCACTAATCATTGGCAATAGTGTCTGATGTGTGGCAGTTGCAAATGATCACTGCTATGATCTAAACATCGCACTGCCCAATAGCAACTACCACTGATCAATGGTAGATGCCAATCATCAGTGCTATGATGTAAACATAGCACCACATGGTTGGCAACTGCCACTGATCATCAGTGGCGGTTACATGTTTGGCGGCATACTGTCACACCCTGATTTTCATGCCACAACACTTAAGCTATTAAATCATGATAAAATGAGGTTTTGCAAAAACTTTTGAGTGTTTTGGACCTTGCCTTGTTTGGATTTTGTCTGTTGTTTGCAAGTGCTCTAAAAATCAAATAAATCCTCCAACTCTTATACTCCTTCTCCTTGATCCAAAACCTTTTCCCAATGATCATACCATGTGTATAGAGAAATATAATATTTTCTTACAAAGAATAATTTGGCCAAAAAGTATTTTTTCAAAAATTAGTTTTCCAAAAACCCCTGAATTGAGGTTTGCACTGCAAGTACTTAATTCAGGGCAGTAAAAATCTTTCCAAAAATATGTTTGACTCCTATTAGATATAGGATACCCAGAAACCACAAAAATATAATTTTAAAAGTTATTTTCTTATTTTCTTTAAAAGCTTTTTCTTAAGGCCAGAAATGGTCTTTAATAGGGAAAAATTATTTTATTGTTTCAAAAATATTTGAAAAAAATCAGGGAAACTCAATGGACATATATTGTCCATATATGAGAGTTTCAACACATGGTCATGTTCAAAATATTGGTCAAATCCCTCAAAAACCATTTCTGCTCATTTCAAGGATTTGAAATATTTCTACAGAAAATATTTTCATAAAAATCCAAGAAAATTCTAACATGTCACATATGACATTTTCATGATCTTGCCAAGTACCATGTCATGGAGAATAGTATAACCCCATGAAACCCTCTCAAAACCACTTCTGTCCTTTTTTTCAAGTTTGAACAACTTTGCATTGTCAAACATGTCCAAATGCTCTCAAACTTGGTGCACATGCTCAAATGGTGTAATAATGCATCTAGACCAAATGGCACAAGTTGGAGAGAATTTTATCTTGATTAAAGTACCCCAAAACCCTTTCTGTCCAGAACCAAATTTGAACAACTCTACATTGCCAAGTGTGTCCTTTTGATCTGAATTTTTGTGGACATGTTCAAATCCTCAAATGATGACACTACACAAAGTGGTGCATCAAGGAGAATAGATTTGCATGACTAAATCTTGGTAAAGCCATTTCTGCTGATTTCTAGGGTTTACAAAAGTTGCATTGGCAACTTTGCCCAAATGAGCTCAAAATTGGTGGAAGGTCCTAATTGTATGTGACATTTCATCCTGTGGAGTCTCATGGCAAATGGAAATCATCTTCTTGCCCAAACCACCATCAAACACCTTCTGGCAGAAATTTAGAATGCATGTTTTGGCCATTTCCACTAATCTCCATGAGCTAATCTTTCTCCCACCGCATCATCTGGTCCTCCTCTAACCCCTGCATATTTCCCTGCCCGAGGAGCCATGATTATGGGGGTTAAAAAGCTCTTTTCCCCTCTCTGGACAGCACCATTTCTCTCTCTCTCAACCTCCCTCCTCACTCTAGTGGATTCCCAGGGCATCCTATGTCATTGCTGCATTGTTTACTCCCCCTGCAGCTTCCAGACACAAGTGGGCGCGTGAGGACGAGAGAAAAAGCCGCGGGTGCCGGCCATTTGCGTGCTCTGGAGCACGTCAGCATGCTCCCGACCGTTGACGCCGCGTCCCCCGACCACCTCGAGTCTCCCCCTCGCGCCAGTCGAGGTCCTCGACGTCCGCAACACGACAGCCTTGCAGGCCCCCTCCTCTCCCCCTCTCTCTCACCCCATGTTGCCCGTGCCCAACGCCGCCCGGCTCGGCCAATGGGCGCATGAGCTCGGGACCCTCCTGGAGCACGCCCCGCTCCCCCATTCCTTCTCCCCGGACTTGGACCACGCCCACGAGCGCCGCAGACAACCCCAAGCCTCCTCCCGTGGCCACCGCGGCCATTTCCGCGGGTGCCCGTAGGCCGCGTCCACGGTGAGCCGTGGCCTCGCCATATAAGGCCGCTCCTAACCTCCCTCTGGAGCCCCTTTGCTCCCTCTCTCTCCCATGCACCCCCTGGACCAAGCCATTCCTCCTCACGTGCCCTCCAACCTCGTCCATGGCTGGAGCCGAGCCGCCGGCCTCCACCTAAATTGAGCCGAGCCCGAGCTCTTCTCCCTGTCCTCTCTCCACCAGCAGGCTCCCCTGAGCAAGGCGGAGCTCCCACGCTCATTCCCTCGTCCGAGGACGCACCGTAGCACCGTGCCTACTCTCGCCCGATACCACCGTCCGCCGTGGGCGAAGCCCTGCTCCCATCCGGTGACGCAGGCACCCGTGGTGGGGTCTCCTTGGTTCGTCTCTCTCCGCTGAGCACGCCGGTGGGTGGATCATCGCCGGAGACGCCCTGTAGCGCCGGCGGCCGGCGTCGAACGCCTCCTATGTCGCCCTTCGCGCCCGCGCGGGAGGTTGAGGACGAACCTGCAGGCAGGGCCCGCTCGTCAGTGGCCCAACCACCGGGCCACGCTGGCAAGTGGAGGCGGGTTCGATGTCTCCCGCGTCCCCGCAGCGATGGCGCACTCCGCGTGGGCGCCTTCGACGTCGCCCTATCGCCGCGTGGCTGAATTGCTGGGCCGGCCCAGTGGCGCCCTGCCACTATATCTCGCCCGGTGCGCCCAACCGCCGCCCAGATCCGGCCCATTTAGGTAAATCCTTTGTCTTTTTCTTTTTCAAGTCAACTTCAAAATCCATAGATAATTCTGCAGAGCTCCAAATCCAACAATTCAAATTTCTAGTTGCTCCATAAATCATGATCTATCACATGGTGCTATTTGCACATTTTTCCAAAAACTTTCTCTTCAGAAATATTTATCAAAGTCCTATTTCTCTATTTATGTCATAAACTTTAGAAAATCACAGAAAGCCCATTTTTGATCCAAATTCCATGATTCAAAATCCTAAATGTCTATAAGTTCAAAACTTAGTTTTTGAACATTTTTGCTAATACTTTCTGTATCACCTCAAATAATGGTCTATTTCTTCATATTTGTCAACTTTGTAAATTCATAGGAAATGCATTTCAACTCCAAATCCAGTGAAACCAATTCCTAGATGCTTCTAAATCATCCTTTGTTAAATGGGTACCTTTTCTCATTTTTCAAAAATATGTTTCTGTCCACTTCTTGCAATTCCATAAACCCCTTGATTACATCATATCAAAATGTTTAGGAATATCCATTGATCCACTTCCAATGAAATCACTTTGGTCATTCCTCATGTGACCAGAGGTATCCTATAAAAGTCAAATCAATATTTTTGGAGCACTTTTATTTTCTACCTTGTTGTGTTGCTTATTGTGGTTGCTTTCGACGATAGTTGACGAAGTAGACGAAATGCTCGGAGTTGGACCAGAGATATTTGAAGACCTCGAAGACTTTGTTAAAACAGGCAAGCAGCCCTTTGACCATGTCTATGAAACCCTTTTTTATGCATTTCATATAGCACTTTATTATCGTTGCTTCGGAATCATGATGAGAGGGTAGCCACTTTGGTGGGTTGCCTTCATTTCCTCCTTGTTGATACTTGCATTGTGCATGACCCTACCTCCTTATGAGGGTTATGCCGGTGGGAGTAGATAGAATGCTAAGTAGTGCTACGCAAAAGGGACGGGTATATGCATGGTGATGGAGACAAAGTATTTTCAAAGGACTTTTTGAAAACCCCGTCGGGTGCCACTTATGCCCGAGGGAGATGATGAGATGGGTAACCACTTGATGACGAAGTGGTGTACCGAGGCAAGTGTATGTGTTGTTTTCAAAAACGGATTGGTTTAAGTTGCGACCGTTATTCCAATCTTACATGTGTAACCACTCTACCCTTGTATGGGAAAGGGCATTGTTGATTACTTAGGCCGATACTAGCTTGGAGCCCGCATTACTAGTGACGGGGGAGAGTTGGTGCTCTCTCTCGGGACGGGGTCGTGCCAGGTAGGGCGGCCAAGAACATTTTTATGGGGCACCAGACACACCGTTGGTACCCCGTGCCAGTGGTATGTGACGAATATAGGAGCGAGGCTCCACAATTTTAAGTTGTGAAATGTTGGGCACGGGGGTTACTACCAATCGAGTGGACTCCATGTTAGTGTCGTCTAGGGAAAGATAGTGATCGGGTGCTTACCCCGGGTACTTGAGGTATCGCGGGTCGTGGATGACACGGAAGTTCCCCGGATCTTGTGGGTAAAGTGTGCAACCTCTGCAAAGTGTAAAACTATTCGAATAGCCGTGTCCACGGTCAAGGACAGTTGGGTAACCGCTCTTGGGCTACGTCCACTTGTTTTAACCAGTGTGTGTGTGGGAAGAACTACTCGGGTCAAGTCAAAGGACTTGACATGATTGAGTTGGGTTGGTGCCCACTCCTTTTATGATGATACCACTACTTGGGTCAAGTCATAGGACTTGACACGATTGAGTTGGGTTGGTGCCCACTCTATTTATGTTGATATCTGTAACCTGTCCTTATGGTTACCTGAATTCTCCTGATGCATGTCTTACAAGTTGTTGAACATGTCATTGCACTCAAAAACTAGCTTTCCGCAAAAATTAACTATATCATGCATTTTTGTACCTTGAACCAAAACATGGGTTGCTTGCGAGTACATTCAAAGTACTCATTGGCTTGCCACTGGTTATTTTATTGGCCAGGTGTGAAAGAACAGGATATGATGAAGAATACTTCGGTGACGAACATGCGAGCTAGGTCGCTTCCCAGTCAGAATGCCTGTAGGGTTAAGGCAGATTGCATGGGTCCAAGTTATCGATGAAGATTTCCGCTGTGATGTTATACTCAAGACTTGACCATAATGGTCCTACTTGTGTAATACGGTATGTATGGATGTAAGACTCTTGTTATTCAGCTTTTGTGTGTTCAGTGAGCATTGATCTCTGGGATCACTGTACACGTGCATTCAGTGATCACGACTTATGAGTGGGGGTCCCCACACATACACAAGTGCTATATTCAGAAGCGCCCAAAATTGGATCAAATTTGGCAGCATTCACATTGTCCCTACTACATATATGAGCAAGCACATTGGTCCTACAACGTATATGAGCATGCACATTAGTCCTACCAACAGTAATCAGCATGCACATACTAAGATCAAGTAGAAACCGCAACTCTAAACAACACGAATCGGTGGCAGGAGCACTTGGGCAGCATCGATGAACAACAAGCACAAATCTCGCTACAACAAAGTATGACTAGCAATCTAGCATCAATGCAGTACCAGCACCAATCAAGCATCAACACCGAGGAGCACTAATGTAACAATCTAACATGAACACATGATCATGCAGCAATTTTGCATCCACACCCGAGGCAGTTTCCATCTACACTATGAGTCAACAGCAATCGATTGGATTCGAATCGATTCGACTGCAATCGGATCCAATCCAATCCAATCTAGTACTCACTAAGCACAAACCCTAATGTTGTGTTTGGATGTCTGTGTTAGGGTCTCGAATTGGATTTGGTATTCCCAATCCACCAAATCGAACGGCTGACATGTGCATGGAAACAACGGTTTGATATCAATGCAATATAGCGACCAAATCGATCCCACTAGCCGAGCCCTCCAATGATACGGATCCCAACACCTCCGATTTGTCATGAATACCCCGCAATAGAAAACAATTCGAGCCCAAACTTTTTTCTCCCCAGGCTCGACCGAAGTTGCACTCCCCCACCCCGCGCGATGAGAGGAGGCGGCCCCTAGGAAGCACCCATCGGTGCTTCTACTCCTCGTCAGCTCTTATTCACTTCCCCAAAGTCGGTCCTCCTTAGACCCTCTATCAGATCTCCACCTCATCCCCGTTGCATCTTGGTACGTCTTTGTCGTATCTATAATTTTGATTGTTCCTTCTATAACTTTTACATACTTTTGGCAACAATTTATATGATTTTCTTGAACTAACATATTGATCTAGTGCCCAGTGCAAGTTCCTGTTTGTTGCATGTTTTTTGTTTCCCAGAAAATCCATATCAACGGAGTCCAAAGGCGATAAAAACTTATAGATATTTTATTTGGAATATATGTGAATTTTGGGAAATGGAATCAACGCAAGGCGGTGCCCAAGGGGCCCACAAGCCCTAGGGGCGCGCCCCCCCTACCCAGGGCGCGGCCAGGGGGCTTGTGGCCACCCCGAAGGTCGGTTGGAGGTGTCCTATGAAAGCAAGGAAGCTAATATTCGGATAAAAACCGTGTTTAAATTTCAGCCAAATCGGAGTTATGGATCTCCAAAAATTTAAGAAACTGTGAAAGGCCAGAATCTGGGAACGCGGAAACAAAAGGAAACATAGAGAGAGATCCAATCTCGGAGGGGCTCCCACCCCTCCACCGCCATGGAGGCCATGGACCAGAGGGGAAACCCTCCTCCCATCTAGGAGGGGAGGTCAAGGAAGAAGGAGGGGGGCTCTCTCCCCCTCTCTCCCGGTGGCGCCGGAACGCCGCCGGGGCCATCATCATGACGGCGATCTATGCCAACAACTTCGCCACCGTCATCACCAAGTCTCTCCCCCTCTATGCAGTGATGTGACACCCCTTCTCCCCACTGTAATATATACTTAAACATGGTGCTCAATGCTATATACTATTTCCCAATGATGTATGGCTATCCTATGATGTTTGAGTAGATCCGTTTTGTCGTATGGGTTGATTGATGATCATGATTGGTCTGAGTTGTATGTTTTATTATTGGTGCTATCCTATGGTGCTCTCCGTGTCGCGCAAGCGTGAGGGATCCCCGTTGTAGGGTTTGCAATATGTTCATGATTTGCTTATGGTGGGTGGCGTGAGTGATAGAAACACAGACCCGAGTAAGTAGGTTGTTTGTGTATGGGAGTAAAGAGGACTTGGTACTTTAATGCTATGGTTGGGTTTTACCTTAATGATCTTTAGTAGTTGCGGATGCTTGCTAGAGTTCCAATCATAAGTGCATATGATCCAAGTAGAGAAAGTATGTTAGCTTATGCCTCTCCCTCATATAAAATTGCAATAATGATTACCAATCTAGTTATCGATTGCCTAGGGACAAATAACTCTCTTGTGACGAAAAGATCTCTACTCAAACTAACTTAGTTGTTGTAGCGACCAGACCTCAAACAGTCTGATCTCTGTGCTCCGGTGTCATCCCTGGATCAGTAATGCTGACACCACACAGTACTTGAAGGATTTATAACAGAGTAGCAATCACACACTTATTACATCGAATGTCTCAGAAGAGAACCTATTACAATAAATATGGATTAAGGCCATCTAATAACAATAACAGCGGAAGGCTTGGAAGATAAGCGAGTCCATCAACTCCAACGGCATCACTGAGTATAGAACCATGACCTAAAAGGCACCTTACTCGTCGTCTAAAAAGTCTGCAACATGAAACATTGCAGCCTGAAAACGGGTCAGCACATGGAATATGCTGGCAATGTAACACATAGAGGATAATGAATGATTAAGCCTATACTACATGCATATATGGCTGGTGGAAAGCTCTATGGTTACAGTTTTGCGTAAAGCCAATTTTTCCCTACTGCAAAGGAATAAATTTATTTAAGTATCATGGTGGTTGTTAAACATTGAGAATGGTTGACAGCATCCTCAATCCCAATTAAAGTAATCATCATTAAAAACCCAACAATATTAATTTAGAGTAACATGATGAGATTCACATGATATCCAAGTACTAGATACTCAAAACGTCCATAACCGGGGACACGGCTAACCATGATTAGTTTGTACACTCTGTAGAGGTTTGTGCACTTTTCCCCACAAGACTCGATCGCCTCCGTTGGATTTCTCGCACTACATGGTGTTTGAGAAACGGATGACCGAGACACAGCCTTTCAGAAGCGCTAGCACCTTACGATGGATAGACCGGTACACCTACTTTCCCCTACATCTACTAGTCTACCCTGTAAGAGTTCGCATGACTTAATCAACTATGCCAGAGCCCATAATGGCTTGTGGCTGCACACGGAAGTTTATAGCATGAATAATCTCATGATCCCTTTGAGCCTGGGTGGCGGTCCATAAAGAAAAACAATAGGCAATCCTGGAATAACCAGGTACCTCAATCCACCCAGATGTGTGTTTAAGTTGCCACCTTAGATAAACCATTAATTAACAAACTCACATCTGTCATGGATATCACTCACCCAATCCACGTCTACTAGCATAGCATGGCATAATAAGCAAACGTAGAAGTAACTCCCAAAGGTTTGATAATAAAACAGGTAATAGGTACTACCTCAACTACTTCCCATCCCACAATTTAATTAGATCCTAATCATGCAATGTTTGAGGATTGATCTAATGCAATAAAACTGGGTAGTAAAAGAGGTATGATCAAAGTGTTACTTGCCTTGCTCATGATCCGTGAAACCTAGAGATTCGAAGTAACAGGCGGCACACTTTGGGTATTCTATCGCAGATAAACAAACAAGCATACAATAAGTACTCATCTAATGCACAGGTAAAACTCAAATAAGAGATCTAACCAGAAAGTTCAACTTAAGAACTCCGGTTTGCAAAAAGAATCAAATTGAACGAAGCAACAAAAGTCAAACGGCGAAAGAAAACAACTTCGTTCTACTAATCTGGATCTAAGTCAAATTTTACAGAAACAAAAACTTGTTTAAGTTGGTTAAACGGATAGAGGGTTTCGAGACGAAACTCCGGGCGCTTGAATCGCCTGATTCTGATAAACGAGCGAAAAGTTATACTAAAACGAAAATCGGATAAGAAATCGTGATCAGAAAATAATCACGGAAAATCCGAGAAAAAGAAAAATGATGAATGGATTAACGAACGAACGTTCGTTATCCGTATCTAACCGACGAATACGTTCGTTAAAACGAACGAACGAGCGAACGCTCGCTATTTAACCTAAACCGGAAAAAAACCGATCTAAATAATAATAAAAACGGAAACTAAAAAAACCGAGAAAAACCGATGGAAAAACCGAACGGTTTTTCGAGAAAACCGGCGGCACAAGATTCGAGGCGACCTCGGGCGGCGGGTCGGCGAGGCGGCAGCGGCGGCTCCCGTGACGGCGCGGCGGGCGGCGCTGGCGGCGGCGGCGCGGGCGCGGGGCTAGGGTTTGGGGGCGGCGGCGGCTGGGCTGGCTTCGGGTCTCGGGCGCCCCGGCTTATAAAGCCTGTCGGGCTAGAGTCCCAGGCGGACACGGCCCGGTTAGGTCGGTTGCAATTTTTTTAAAATAATTATGCACAGAAGAAAAATAAAAAGAAATATTAAACGGACTCCAAAAATCCCGAAATAAATTTTCCCCGCCATCTAAAATCAAGCCGGACAAAGTAAACATTTATTTGGGGCCTAAATACAATTTTGAAAAACGCATATTTTTCCTAAATTCAAATAAAATAGCGAAAAACTCTGAAATAAAATCTTATTTGATTTTATTATTAAATCCTCAATATTTCTTTATTTTGGGAAAGCCATTTTATTCCCTCTCTCATATTTATGTAATAGAAATTATTGATGATAAAATAAATAAAATTAAATGATCCTATTCTCAAAATTTGAGAAAACTCAAATATGAAAATAACGAAATTCCCAACTCTCTCTCTCTCTCTGTGGGTCCTTGAGTTGCGTAGAATTTCTAGGATCGAAACCAAAAGCAAATAAAATATGATATGCAATGATGACCTAATGTATAACATTCCAAATTGAAAATTTGGGATGTTACAAACCTACCCCCCTTAAGATGAATCTCGCCCTCGAGATTCGGGTTGGCTAGAAAACAGGTGAGGGTGGTCCTTCAGCAAATCTTCTTCTCGTTCCCAGGTAGCTTCATCCTCCGAGTGGTGGCTCCACTGAACCTTGCAAAACTTCATAACCTTGCTGCGGGTAACTCGGCTGGCAAACTCGAGAATCTTAACTGGTTTCTCCTCATAGGTCAAATTGTTATCCAATTGAATTGCTTCCAATGGCACTGTGTCTCTCAAAGGTATGTCAGCCATCTCCGCGTGGCACTTCTTCAACTGAGAAATGTGAAACACATCATGAACTCCGTATAATCCTTCGGGCAATTCCAACTTGTAGGCCACTTCTCCCATACGCTCCAAAACTCGATATGGTCCTACAAATCGTGGCGCTAACTTTCCCTTAACTCCAAAACGCTTAATTCCTCGAAGTGGAGATACTCGAAGATAAACTCTGTCTCCGGCTTCGTAAATTGTCTCCTTGCGTTTAGAATCTGCGTAGCTCTTCTGCCTGGACTGGGCTACCTTGAGCCTATCGCGAATCAACTTCACCTTCTGTTCAGACTCTTTAATCAAATCAGGTCCAAACAACTGGCGGTCTCCAACTTCGTCCCACGACAACGGTGTCCTGCACCTCCTTCTGTGCAAGGCTTCGAAAGGGGCCATTTTCAAACTGGTTTGGTAACTGTTATTGTAAGAGAACTCTGCATATGACAAATTTTCGTCCCAACTAGATCCGTAATCTAGCGCACAAGCTCTCAGCATATCCTCCAAAATCTGATTGACTCTCTCGGTCTGTCCATCGGTCTGTGGATGAAAAGTTGTACTGAACTCTAGCCTGGTACCCAAAGTTTCGTGCAACTGCTTCCAGAACTTTGAGGTAAACTGGGTTCCTCTATCCGATACGATACTCCTCGGAACTCCATGCAGACATACGATCCCGGTCATGTATATCTTTGCCAACTTAGCACTGGTGTACGTGGTCTTTACTGGGATGAAATGAGCTACCTTCGTCAACCTATCAACTACAACCCAAATCGAGTCATAGCCGGAACGAGTCCTTGGTAATCCCGTGATAAAATCCATGCCTAGCTTATCCCACTTCCATTCGGGTATCGGCAATGGTTGCAACAATCCTGTTGGCTTCTGATGCTCTGCCTTTACTCTCTGACATACATCACAAACTGCTACACACTCCGCAATATCTTTCTTCATTCTGGTCCACCAGAAAGTATCCTTCAAATCCAAATACATTTTGGTATTTCCTGGGTGAATCGAATAGGGTGAGTCATGTGCCTCCTGCAGAATCAACTTCCTGATCTCCGGGTCATTGGGCACATAAACCCGGTCTTCAAACCATAGGGTATCGTGCTCATCCTCACGAAATCCTTTAGCCTTTCCTTCTTTCATTTTCTCCTTTATAGAGGCAATCTCCTTGTCAGTCTTCTGAGCTTCTCTGATTCTATCCATCAAAGTTGACTGAATCTCCAATGCTGCTACATAGCCTCTCGGAACTATTTCCAAACATAGCTCACGAAGATCCTCGGCTAACTCCATTGGCAATTCTCCCGTCATTAGTGTATTGACATGGCTCTTACAGCTCAATGCGTCAGCTACTACGTTAGCCTTTCCGGGATGATAATGCAATCTCATATCATAATCCTTGATGAGCTCCAACCATCTCCTTTGTCTGAGGTTTAACTCCTTCTGTGTGAAAATGTACTTCAAACTCTTGTGATCCATGTACACCTCACAATGGTTTCCAATGAGGAAATGTCTCCATGTTTTCAAGGCATGCACTATGGCTGCTAACTCCAAATCATGCGTGGCATAATTCAATTCGTGAGGCTTCAGTTGTCGTGAAGCGTACGAAACAACTCTTCCCTCCTGCATAAGCACTGCTCCAAGTCCTCGACGAGAAGCGTCGCAATATACCTCATAATCCTTGGTCTGATCTGGCAGAATCAACACTGGTGAGGTAACCAAACGTTTCTTCAACTCCTGGAAACTAGCCTCACACTCCTCGGTCCATATGAACTTGGTATCCTTCTTCAGCAACTCCGTCATAGGTTTCGCAATCTTTGAGAAGTTCTCAATAAATCTCCGGTAGTATCCTGCGTGTCCAAGGAAACTCCGGATCTCTCCAATTGTTGTTGGTGCTTCCCAATGGGTCACAGTGATAACCTTTGTGGGATCAACTACTATTCCTTCTCCGGATATAACGTGTCCGAGGAACCCTACTTCCTTCAACCAAAACTCACATTTGCTAAACTTGGCATATAACTGATGTTCTCTGAGCTTCTCAAGTACCAATCGCAAGTGTTCTTTATGCTCTTCTTCATTCTTCGAATAAACCAGAATATCATCAATGAACACCACAACGAACTTATCCAAAAACTCCATAAACACTTTGTTCATCATGTTCATAAAATAGGCAGGTGCGTTGGTCAGACCAAATGACATAATGGTATACTCATACAGTCCATATCTTGTGGTGAATGTTGTCTTAGGTATGTCTTGCTCTCGAATCTTCAACTGATGGTACCCTGATCGCAAATCGATCTTGGAAAACACTTTAGCTCCCTGGAACCGATCAAACAGATCATTGATCATTGGTAGTGGGTACTTGTTCTTGATTGTTACCTCATTCAATCCGCGGTAATCAACAACCATCCTTAACGATCCATCCTTCTTCTCCACTAGAAGTACTGGTGATCCCCAAGGCGAAGAACTTGGGCGAATGTAACCTTTATCCAGTAACTCCTTAATCTGCTTCTTAATCTCCACCAAATCCTTTGCGGGCATCCTGTATGGTCTCTTCGATATTGGCCCTGTGCCTGGCAAAAGCTCAATCAAAAACTCAATATCTCTATCTGGTGGCATGCCTGGCAACTCCTCTGGAAATACGTCAGGGAAATCCTTTACCACTGGTACTTCCTCCTGCACAACTCCTGATAAGGAATTTACTTGTGTCCTATTTGGCGCATGCCGGGATACATACTTGATCCTTCTTCCTTCTGGCGTTGTAAGAAAAATTGTCTTACTAGCGCAATCGATGTTTCCTCCATACATCGACAACCAATCCATACTGAGAATTACATCCAAACCTTTGGATTCCAGAATAATTAAGTCCGTAGGGAAAACATGCCTTCCTATACTTAATGGCACTTGAAAACTTCCTTGACTGGCCATATACTCCGCTCCTGGTGAGCTTACTAGCATGGGTGTTTTAAGAATCCTAGTGGGCAGGCTATACTTATCCAGAAATCTCCTTGATATGTATGAATGCGATGCACCAGTATAAAAAAGAACGAGTGCAGTAAATGACTTAACCAAAAACTTACCGATTACTGCATCAGGCTGAGCTTCAACCTCCTCCACGTTAACGTGGTTCACCTGTCCCCTGTTGAAAGGGTTCGGCTTCTTTCCATTGCCATTCTGGCCTTCAGGACATTCATTGGCATAATGTTCGGTTTTCTGACACTTAAAACAGGTGGCTTGGCTTAGGTCTCTCTTGGCTGGGGTTGATGGGGTGGTACGGTTCTGGCCGTTGCTTCCTCCATTCCCATTACCATTCTTGGGGCCATTATGGTTGTGCGAGCTACCTTCTCCATGGGTATGCTGAAAATGAACTCCCGGTTTAGGGGTAAGACGGGGCTTCTGCTGAGCTCCTGAATTATACTTCCCCTGTCCATACTTCCTCTTGTGGTTTTCAATCTACTGCTGCTTCCCCTCAATCATAAGAGCACGATCTACCAGCTCCTGGTAGTTGTTGAAGCTTGCTACCATCAATTGCATACTCAGCTCGTCATTCAGTCCTTCCAGAAACTTCTCCTGCTTAGTTGCATCCGTAGCAACGTAATCTGGGGCATAACATGCTAGCTTACTACAGTCATCCACATACTGGCCAACTGTCCGTCCTCCTTGGCGCAAGTTGCGAAACTCACGCTTCTTCATGGCCATAGCTCCTGCTGAAACATGGGCAGTACGGAAAGCTTGCTGAAACTGATCCCATGTGACAGTGTCTACAGGGTAAGTAGCTGTAAAATTCTCCCACCATGCTGCTGCAGGTCCTTCAAGCTGATGTGTCGCAAATTTCACTTTTTCCCCATCTGTACATCCTGCAGTGGTCAACTCCCTCCCTGTCTTGCGGAGCCAATCATTTTCTACTATCGGCTCGGTGCTACTGGAGAACATCGACGGATTCAGCCTAAGAAAACAGGTTAAGTGATCAACTGGTGGCGGCAGTGGGTTGTTGTTGTTGTTGTTGTTGTTGTTGTTGTTGTTGTTCTGGTTCTAGACTAACAACTGCATCAACGCATTTTGCTGCTGGATCAACTGAGTGAGCTCCGGTGGGAAAGCAAATCCATTGTCACGTCTCGGAGGCATCTGAGGGTTTAGAAAAGATGAGAATTAAGAATAGAATGAGGTCTAAAGAGAAAACGCTACCCAAATGCACATGAGACAAATGCACACAAAAATCACTTCAATCAATCAAACAAGGCATACAATCGGTCTATAACTATCGCAAAAGTGCGTGGACTATATTATGTACATGGTGGAACACTACTACTGTTATGGTAAAACTGCTCCGATGAAGACTCCATGATATCTCCTCCAGCTTCGTCTTCAAAATCATCATCACTAGGATCGGAATCGGTGTCATCGATGATGATGTAGTTCTCTGGACAGGTGCAATCTTCATCTTCTCCTCCGGGTGCTGAGTTCCCCATGAGTTCTTCAATCTTCTCCTTAAGATTGATGTTTTGTCTCACTAGAGCTACAATCTCATACATGTAGTCCTTGCGAGTGGCCTTCAGTTCTCCTTCTAGCTCAATAATCTTGGCTTTTGCTTTCTTCAACTCCATCATGTCTGCGCACATCTGGTTCTCCTGGCGTCGAATGTGCTGGTTTAACTCTTGGATGAAAGCTGCAATGGATCTATCCTTCTTGGTGCTAACTATCTCCCATTGTTCATCTCGGCGTCCGCAAATCTGGTAAATAGTATCCTTGAGGTCATCTTGGTAAACTTCTCCAATGCGTCCCATGGTTATGTGAGCTGCCATGCTCTTTCCCAGACTCCAGGTTGGTGCATTAAAAACACACTCTATGGGCTCCATGACAGGCGCGAACGTCCTTCCTGGAACTTGAGCTTGAATCTTCCAATGCTCCTCTTTGGGTAAAGTGGCGTTGTAGGTCCCGGTGAAGCTTGGTATTCCAATGTTCAGGTACTTGGTGACTTCCTTCAGGTGTCGTCCAAAAGGTGTATCTTCATCCGGTTGCGTGAACTTGATCCTTGCTTCCGTCATCCTAAAAGAGTAGAAAAGATGAGGAGTCAGAAATGAGAAGAGAGTAGTGATCTAGGGCTTTAGCTTAGTGGTCGTGTCCTATAGTCAGCGTGTGCTCTAATACCATCTTTGGAGCGACCAGACCTCAAACAGTCTGATCTCTGTGCTCCGGTGTCATCCCTGGATCAGTAATGCTGACACCACACAGTACTTGAAGGATTTATAACAGAGTAGCAATCACACACTTATTACATCGAATGTCTCAGAAGAGAACTTATTACAATAAATATGGCTTAAGGCCATCTAATAACAATAACAGCGGAAGGCTTGGAAGATAAGCGAGTCCATCAACTCCAACGGCATCACTGAGTATAGAACCACGACCTAAAAGGCACCTTACTCGTCGTCTGAAAAGTCTGCAACATGAAACGTTGCAGCCCGAAAATGGGTCAACACATGGAATATGCTGGCAATGTAACACATAGAGGATAATGAATGATTAAGCCTATACTACATGCATATATGGCTGGTGGAAAGCTCTGTGGTTACAGTTTTGCGTAAAGCCAATTTTCCCTACTGCAAAGGAATAAATTTATTTAAGTATCATGGTGGTTGTTAAACATTGAGAATTGTTGACAGCATCCTCAATCCCAATTAAAGTAATCATCATTAAAAACCCAACAATCTCTACTCCTAAGGGAGCAGTTGGTAGTCTCGCTTCCAGGTTTTTTTTAGTCCCACCTCCCACGGTTTTTTTCGTCCTAAAAAAATCTACAAAATTTCGTAGGTTAACCAGGGACAACGCCCACCTCCCAGGGTTTTTTTCGTCCCACCTCCCATGGTTTTTTTGGTACCTCGTCCCACCTCACACTAAGCCGCCACGAACCGCAAAAACCGCCTACCTTAGCCAAATCAACAAATCTCTCTCATTAATGCAATTTTCTTTAGGAAACAAATAATAGATTCTTTCCTACCTTAGCCAAATCAACGGATCTCTTCTATTAATGCAATTTGCTTTAGCAAACAAATAATAGATTCTTTCCTAGCTTAGCCAAATCAACAGATCTCTCCCATTAATGCAATTTGCTTTAGCAAACAAATAATAGATTCTTTCCTACCTTAGCCAAATCTACGAAATCTCTCTCATTAATGCAATTTGCTTTAGGAAACAAATAATTGATTTTCAGGAAACAAATAATCTCTAAACTCTAATAATTTCTACTCCTAATGAAGCAGTTGGTAGTCTCCTCCCACCTTCCATGGTTTTTTTGGTACCTCCTCCCACCTTCGCTGGTTTTTTTTTCGTAGATTTTTTTTGTCCCCTTCCCTCACTTCATCGGTTTATTTTCGCGTCACCCTCTCACACAACGAAAGAAATCTAAACAAATCAGAACTTTCCATACTGGCGCAAGTTATTTAGTAATGTAGAATCAATCACGAACAATCTCTAAAGATCAAATCTAAATTAATTAACCTTACCTTAAATCACTCAATTACATTAATTAGAAAACAAATAATTGATTTTCAAAAAATTGCTCAATCACGTAAACCTTACCTTAACTCACGGATGGTAATCAATCTCCAAACAAAGGAAACAATACATCAAGGGAGCAGTAAACAAAACCATCGATGCTCGCTATGTGGAGAATATTAAACACTACTTTGATAATTCTGAGAAAACCCCATCCAACCTTATAATGGGAGGCTCGTTGGATCAACGTGAGTACTTCCGGGATTATCGCTTGACTCCAAAAGGGAAACTCTTTGGGATCGAATTCATATGTTACATTGGTATGCTTGGAATATATGCTTGAGATATGATTATACTTGTTGCTCTAGGATGAAGGCTCCACACCTTCCCTTTTCATGTAAATTTAATGATAATCAAACCTTGGCTTCTTATGCTAATGGTATATATGATTACTATGATGTGGAACGAATAGAAGAAGTCGTTGCTTTTAAGGGTGCTTATGAAATTGAATTTTTGTTTCAAAAGGAGTGAAAATCTTGATGATGCTGTTTACAGACCTGAAATTATGCTATACTTAAATATTGCTATGAGAATTATGAATATAATGCTGATATTGATGATTTTATGGAGAAAGTCTCCGCTGTCCAAGAAGAGACTAATATTTTGCAGGAATCTATGGAAGAAGAAATAGATGACACTGTGAGCTCATTAGATGAAAAAGATGATGAGGAGAGCGAAGAACAAAAGGAGGAAGAGTGGATTAGCTACCCATGCCCAACTTCTAATGAGAGTAACACTTCAACTCATACATGTCTCCCTTCATGCTTACTGAAGGATGAAAGCTATGATAATTGCTATGCTCCCTTCGATTCGTTGGAAATATCCCTTTTTGATGAACTTGATGCTTGCTATGCTTGTGGCCAAGATGCCAATATGAATTATGCTTATGGAGATGAACTTGTTATAGTTCCTTATGTTATGAAAGAAATTGTTGCTATTGCACCCATACATGATAGTCCTATTATCTTTTTCAGTTCTCCCAACTACACTATATTGGAGAAGTTTGCGCTTATTAAGGATTCTATTGATGGGTTGCGTTTTACTACTACACATGATGATTTTGGTAGATACAATATGCATGTGCTTGCTGCTCCTACTTGCAATTATTATGAGAGAGGAACTACATCTCCGCCTCTCTATGTTTTCAATACGATAAAATTGCAAGAAACTGCTTATGCTATGTATTGGCCTTTACTTGGTGTGCATGAGTAGTTCTTTTATGACATGCCGATGCATAGGAAGAGAGTTAGACTTCGTCATTGCATGGTATATGTTACTTGTGCTCACTACTAAATTACAAATCATTGCTAGTGAAAATTGGCTTTGATATGCCTTGGGATCTGGGTGGATCCATTACTTGAGCACGTTATGCCTAGCTTAATGGCTTTAAAGAAAGCGCTGCCAGAGAGACAACCCGGAAGTTTTAGAGAGTCATTTTATTCTGTTGTATGCTTTAAAAAATTTAAAAACAAAAAAATATAGAGGGGAACTTAATTTTTTTTCAAAAATAAAAGCGAAAGTGAGAAAGACGAGCATTGTTAAAGTCGGAGCTAGCCTTGAACTTTGTTCATGCCCATGGAAACTTTGTGAACCTTGATTACATAAACTTTCAACAAACATAATTATCCCCTTGTACAAATCCTTTGTATTATAAAATTAATGTGCCAAGGTTTTCCTTTAGGATGATTAGATTGCTTGTTTGATATGTATAGTGGAAAACAGAAACTTTGGTTGTAGCGCGTGAATTTACATTTTTTACTAGAATGTCAAAAGTTTCTAAAATTTTTACACAGTACTGCTATACAAATTCTTTATTTTTTCCTATTTTTTCAGAATTTGTCGAGTTACATAATTACGGTAGATGTTCAGATTGGTACAGACTGTCCTGTTTAAGACAGGTTCTGATTTTTATGCATTGTTTTGTTTGTTTTGATGAAACTACTGATTGTATCGGTGGTATAAGCTATAGAGAAGTTATAATACAGTAGCTACAATGCAAAAATAAAATATGAATGGGTTTGCAACAGTACTTGAAGTGGTGATTTGCTTTATTATACTAATGGATCTCACGAGGGTTTTGTTAAGTTTTGTGTGATTGAAGTTTTCAAGTTTTGGGTGAGATCGCGATGGATGAAGGAATAAGGAGTGACAAGAGCCTAAGCTTGGGGATGCCTGAGGCACCCCAAGGTAATATTCAAGGACTCCCAAGCAACTAAGCTTGGGGATGCCCCGGAAGGCATCCCCTCTTTCTTCTAACGATCATCGGTAATTTTACTTGGAGCTATATTTTTATTCGTCACATGATATGCGTAAATCTTGGAGCATCATGTGCTTTTTTATTTTTATTTTCATAATCCACCATGCTCGTATGAGAATCTCCTTGGTTGATTTATATAATGCTCTTTGCAGTTCACTTATATCTTTTGAGTATGGCTTTATAGAATGCTTCATGTGCTTCACTTATATCATTTGAAGGTTGGATTGTATGTTTCTCTACACATAAAAAACCGGCATTTGTAGAATGCTCTTTTGCTTCACTTATATTTGTTAGAGCGTGGGCATATCTTTTGTAGAAATAATTAAACTATCATGCTTCACTTTTATCTATTTAGAGAGTTGACAGGAATTGTCCATTCACATAGTTAGTCACTAAATCCTATATAAAACTTGTAGATCACTAAATATGATATGTTTGATTCCTTGCAATAGTTTTTGCAATATGAAGATGGTGATATTAGAGTCATGCTAGTGAGTAATTGTGGATTGGTAGAAATACCTGTGTTAAGGTTTGTGATTCCCGAAGCATGCACGTATGCTGAACCGTTATGTGATGAAGTAGGAGCATGATTTATTTTTTGATTGTCTTCCTTATGAGTGGCGGTCGTCTTTTCCTACCAATCTATCCCCCCAGGGGCATGCGTATTAGTACTTTGCTTCGATGGCTAATAAATTTTGGCAATAAGTATGTGAGTTCTTTATGACTAATGTTGAGTCCATGGATTATACGCACTCTCACCCTTCCACCATTGCTAGCCTCTCTAGCACCGCGCAACTTTCGCCGGTGCGTTAAACCCACCATATTCCCTTCCTCAAAACAGCCACCATACCTACCTATTATGGCATTTCCATGGCCATTCCGAGATATATTGCCATGCAACTTCCACCATTCCGTTTATTATGACACGCATCATCATTGTCATATTGCTTTGCATGATCGTAAGATAGCTAGCATGATGTTTTCAAGGCTTGTCCGTTTTTTGATGTCATTGTTATGCTAGATCATTGCACATCCCAGTACATCGCCGGAGGAATTCATATAGAGTCATATATTTGTTCTAGTATTGACTTGTAATTCTTGAGTTGTAAGTAAATAAAAGTGTGATGATCATCATTATTAGAACATTGTCCCATGTGAGGAAAGGATGATGGAAGCTATGATTCCCTCACAAGTTGGGATGTGTCTTCGGACTTTAAAAAATAAAAGAGGCCAAAGAAGCCCAGATAAAAAAAGAGGCCAAAGAGCCCAAAGAGCCCAAAACAAAACAAAAAATAAAAAAGATGAGAGAAAAAGAGAGAAGGGGCAATGCTACTATCCTTTACCACACTTGTGCTCTAGAGTAGCACCATGTTTTTTGAAAGTGCGTTATATCGACTAGAGGTGGGGTGAATAGGCGATTTTTATGAATTCTTCACTGAGGAATTTGCTAGTGAGGAAATTCCTTAGCGAAGAACTACGTGCAGCGGAATAAGTACTCAGAAGTAAACATAACAGAAGACAAGCATAGTCATCATGATGAAATGAAGACAAGCACAGAGTACAGAAAGCGTAATCACAGGATAACACAAGATGAAGACAAACAGACTGAAGAAATTGAACTGAGGAAATTGAGAAAGTCTTTAGTCAAAGTCTTCGAACATAGATATGACAAGAAAACAACACAATACTGAGGAAATGGAAAAGTTGAGGAAATAGAACCAATTGGCTTGGTGAAGACAATGATTTGGTAGACCAGTTCCAACTGCTGTCTCAGTTGTACATCTGGTTGGAGCGGCTAGGTATTTAAACCTGAGGACACACAGTCCTCACCGTATTCTCCTTGAACTAAGGTTACACAGACCTCGTCCAATCACTCGTGGTAAGTCTTCAGGTGACTTTTGAACCTTCACCAACTTGGTCACTCGGCGATCCACAATTCCTCTTGGATGCTCTAGACCATGACGCCTAACTGTCTAGAAGAAGCACAGTCTTCAAAGGTAACAAGAATCAGATCCATGCAGGATCAATTTCTTCAGTGATGCTCAATCACTTTGGATTTGTAGGTGTTTGGGTTTGGGTTTTGGATTTTCCCCACTTGATGATTTTCGCTCAAAGTCCTCGGAGGATGGGATGCTCTCAAATGACAAGTGTCAGTTTCTCGCGGAGCAGCCAACCAGCTGGTAGTTGTAGGGGGCGGCTATTTATAGCCTAGGGAGCAGCCCGACATGATAAGACATAAATTCCCTTCAATGATATGACCGTTAAGTGGATAAGATATTTTGGGACAGCTGGCGCATAGCACACCAACGGTCAGAAATTTGAGGTTCAAATTCCTCAGGGCTATCATGTTCCTCACTGTGTAGGCAATCCGCACTGGCGAATTCCTAACTCCTTAGTCAGAACAAATTCCTCAGCGACCAGAAGAACTTCGTCTCTGTCACTGAAGAAATTGACTGAACTGTATGAGATTTCCAATGGCTTCACTCGAAGGGATTGGTATGTGTAGGATTTTGAGTTGAGCATCACATGGAAATTTTTCCTTAGTATTTCCTTGACCCCCTTTAACAGTACGGTGTTTCCTATGACTCAAGAAAGAGAAAATGAAACTACGAAAACAAAAGTCTTCACGCTTCATGTTCCTCGAATGGAAACCAAGTCTTCAAGGTCACACCAATTTCTTCACTTTCAAAGTCTTCAGTTGAAGAACTTCATTTTTAGGGGTCGACTTTCTCTATAAATATCAAACTCCTCATAGACTTATAGACCTGTGTACACTCATAAACGCATTAGATCCTTAACCTATAAGACTTCAATACACCAAAATCACTAAGGGGCACTAGATGCACTTACAATCTCCCCCTTTTTGGTGATTGATGACAATATAGGTTAAGTTTTCAACGGGGATAAACATATGAAGTGTAAATACTGATATTGAGGAATTGGATTGCAAGATATAGAAGAACTCCCCCTGAAGATGTGCATAGTGAGGAATTTGCTTTTGAAGCAATGCACACTTGAAGAGTTGAATCATGGAGATCTCCCCCTATATCTTGTAATTCATACACGCATTTGACATATAATATGAAGAATTTAAAATGCATGATGAAATATGGTGACTGATGTAATTCAGCATGCATGCAATAATATTAACGAGAAATAAGCATGCAGAATAACGTAGCAGAAGTATCAGACCACCATCGGGTTTAAGTTTACAACTCGATCCAATAAAAGTTTCAGAATAACGAGAGTTGTAACTTAGCAAAAAACTCCCATATAGTAAACCCACTTGAAGACTAACTCAAATTTATCCCCCTTTGTCATCGAATGACCAAAAGGATCGAAACTGAGGACTAATGGCCGTGAAGATAATCAAGTTGATGAAGGAGCGCCAGCGTTGTCGGGGTCGGTTGTTGTAGTAGGGCCTGCCGCTGTGTCGTCCAAGTCTTCATGTTCATCAGTGTCACGCGATGAAGAATAGGAGCTGGCCACTAAAGAAGGAACCTTGACCTTCTTGTATTTCTTCGGAGGAGGTGCAGACCAGTCAAATTCTTCCTTGAGACCCATTTTCTTCAGATCTTCAGCGCTGTAGACATGAGACAGAACAGCCCTGGTACGGTTGAGGGTTTCATGGAGGTAGTAGTGGTTTTTCTTCACTGCATTGTGTGTTGAGGTCATGTTGTGAAGAATTGAACCAAACTGACGCTTGACCCATCTATGATTGCGATCAACCTTCTGATGAAGACTGAGGAGTAACTCACGATCAGTCATCACCCTGGGTGATGTGGCTTGAGGATTTTGCTTGGCAGAGTTGTTGGCAGCAGAGTCATCTGTGGCAGTGTCATCATTGGTGGAATATGATGCAGCCTTGCAAAATTGACCATCCAATGGAAGAATGCCTTCATCTATCATAGCAGCTGCCTTGCCTTTGTCATCAGCTAAGGAAAATGTTCGTTTGAGGACTTCAATCAGAGGCAAGTAGCTGCAGTGGTTCAAAGTGTCAGCTTTGTAGTTGAGTGAAGACCTTGTCCTGATGAATCTCATAATCCACGGCGCATAAGGCTTCAGCTCAAATGGTGACATAGCAATATTGGCCAGAGTCCTCATGAAGAAATCATGAAAGTTGACGGGAACGCCATGAATGATGTTGAAAAGCAGATTCTTCATGATGCCAACGACTTCTTCATCATTTGAGTCGTGGCCTTTGATAGGACTCATTGTCTTCGACAGAATGCGATAGACAGTCCGAGGCACATGCAGTAATTCCTTGACAAGGAAATTGGTTCGAGGGGCCTGCCCTGGCTTCAAAGGCTTCATCAAAACTTGCATGTAGTGATTTGTAAGCTCAGGTTCACTATAGAAACAACGTGCACCTTCAAGGGGAGGACTGAGTGGTAGGGCACGAAGCAATTCAGAAGCTGGTGCCTTGTAATGAGTATTTTCTGTCATCCAGTCCAGCACCCAAGAGTTCACATCTTCAGAATCTCCTGTGATGTGCAATGTTGCATAGAACTGAAGAATGAGTTCTTCATTCCAATCGCAGATGTCAGTGCAGAAGTTTAGCAGCCCAGCATCGTGAAGAACACTAAGGACTGGCTCGAAGCACGACAGAGACTCCATGTCCACGTGAGGAATATGTGCATGATCGAAGACTTTGTCTTTGTTGAACAGCACTGAGGAATAGAAATTGGCTTGACTAGCATTCCAGAAACTCCTCTTCCTTATGCAAGCAGAGTCATATGGGTTGTAATCAGTGAAGAATACATGCTCGCCAAAGAATTCTTCAGCCTTGAACTTTTGCTTCCTTGAGAACGGATCCTTTGGCTTTGGCAGAGGAGTGTTAGTGAGTTGCATCACGACCTCAGGAATCGTAATCTCAGGTTCATCAGTCTGAGGAATTTCTGGTTCCTCTTCAGTTGCAGTCTGCGTTGTCATATGATCAGCAGCAGCAGTTTCTTCCGCACTAGTGGCTGGAATATCTTCACGCACAGACGAGGTGGGATGAGTTTCTTCAGAGCCCATTTGAACTGTTGGTGCAGGGGACTGAGGAATTTGTTGTAGCGGGGTGAAGAGTGAGAATTGGGATGCTGACTTTCCCAAAAGTCATCATTCATTACTAGCGTTGTACTTCCAATATCCATGTCTTCATCTTCCAATTCTTCAACACCAGCCTCTTCAGCTGTGAACTGAGGCATCCACTTCAATTTCTTCATCAATCTGCTCTGACGAAGCAGCAGATTGAGTTTCTTCATCAGATCCTTTTGGGATCTCATAGTCTTCACCAAAAGGAACAAGGTCCTTTGATGGCATGGTTGAAATTGGAACAGCATCAATCGGATTTTCAAACGAGCTGGTCATAGGCTTCATCTTCTTTGGAGCTGAAGATTCTGAAGCACCTGATGCTTTCCTTTTCTTCACTGCAACTCTCTCTGCAGCCTTGGTCTTCTTCACATCTGATGCAGATGGGAGGATAGGAGTTGGTGTAGGCGCGGGAGGAGCTGAGGAATCTGTTTGAATTTCTTCGGGCGCAACTGATGCAGTTGCCCTGATATCTTTAGTTTCTTCAGGCGCGCCACTAGTGGGTGCCCTAGCAATTTCTTCAGCGGCTGAAATGGAGTCATCAGCCCTGGAACTAGCATTTTCTTCAGCAGCCTGAAAGTCATCAACGGTGCTGGCATGTTCTTTAGTGGGCTGAGCAGAAGCTTCATCTTGAGGAACTTCTTGTTGCGATGGGGCTGCAACATTGGTGAACTTCTTAGTCAGTTTCACAAACCTGACTTTGGCTCCTTGCCAATCAGCATAGTAGGCGTTGAAGTTGTCGCTGAGGGTTTTGATTTCAGACTGAATCTTGATGAGTTCATCAGTTGTCATTTTGACAACGTTGGTCTTCAGATACTTTTCCTTCTTGTACTGGGCCTTCTTGATCTGCCTGGCCTGCTCATATTTCCATTTCTCCTCTGGGATGAAATGAGTCAGCATGTGACTTTGGCCAGGAGTCAACTTGAAATCTGGCATAGGAGTATTTGGGTCCTTGTGCCAGAGATCAATGTAATCGAGGATCGCCTTTGGATCCAAAAGCAGTGGCACAGGTGTGCCTTTGGCTATAGCGGCCCTTTCTTGTCTGTCTCTGATGATACCAGCAAGTTCTTCATCATCAGCTTCGTCTTCTTCAGATGGCACATGGAAGGCGACTTGCTTCTTCTTAGGACTTGGCCGAGGACCTCGTCCAGCAGTTGCCTTGGTCTTCAGTAGAGTGGGGCCCGATGAAGAATTTGGTGCAGCTGAGGACTTTGGCATGAGGCCAGATCCGCAGGTGCTGAGGACTTTGTCAGAACAGCTGAGGACTTTGGAGGAGCTGAGGATTTTGGAGGAGCAGCAGCAGCATGAGGAATTGGTCTTGAGGACTTTGAAGATTCTGGCTGTGAGGGCGCAGCTGAGGAACTTGGCCGTGAGGGCACTATTGGTGAAGCACTTGGCTTGCGCGCAGGCTTCTTTGCCATAGATTTCCTAGGCTTGACAGAGGCCTCAGTGGCAGCGGCAGCAGCAGAGTCTTCATTGAATTTCCTCACTGATTCTTTGGCTTGCTTGGCCAACTTGGCTTGGCGCTTGGCCCATTCTTCAGGAAAGTCCTCACCGCGTTTGATGCTAGTGGGATCTGCCTCTTGCTAGGTGCCAATGGGGCTCTTGGGCATGGAGGATTTAGTGCGAATTTCTTCATATACTTTGGGGTTACATATCTGTATTCAAGGTTGTCAGAATCGTGATTTTGAATCGGATCAGAGCTTCGATGGTAGGATCGCAAATCGTAGAATCTTCACTATCAGGATCGTAGAAACGTAGATTCTAAGAACTAAAGTCGTAGAATCATAGGGGTTAGTTTGGATCGTAAAGTCGTAGAATCGTCTAATAGAATCGCGATTCTAACAACCTTGTCTGTATTCCCTCCATTCGCGTGCCCATCTCCGTTCAATCCTCTGTATCCGCACCTTGCGCTGATTTTTGTTTTCTTTGCCAAACTTGGCCTCATTAGGTGTGCAGTATTCTTTGTAAATGTCCTCAGGGATTTCAAAAGCAGTCATGACCTCAAGCCTCTTTGCTCCTTTCTGCGGCTTCTTTCCGTCTGCCATATTCTTTAGATGAGGAATTTGAACTATCGAATTCTCTGAAGAAGTATGCAATTTTTCTTCGAGGAACACTGCAAATGAGTTAAGTTGATGAGAACCTAGTGATTCAGCAGCGGACATGTGTACCTGTGAACAGAGTATAGTTGCGAGGAATTTCAAGAGGTCATATGCGTTCTCAGAAGGTTTTTCAAAAAGAACAAGTTTGAGAATTTGACCAGATGAGTCTTGAAGATATTCACTAAGCGTGCTTTGTCTTAGGTTCCAGAGTTGTATAGATCGAAGATCCACACAATTGAGGAATCTTGAAGAAAATGATGCTTAGAGAAATGAATCAAGAACAGATGACTTGTGAGGTGTTTTGTGTGTGAGGATTTGAGGAATAAAAACACCTTTGAAGATTTTGTAGAAACTTTTCAAATCAAAGAGGGCAGTAAAAGTAACTTTTAATTACCCTGAATGAAGAACACAACGAACACAGAGGTGGAGAAGTGAGGTTCGTCGGTGTAGATCTTCCACGCCCTAACTCGGCGGAGGAAGACGGCTACGGTGGCGGCGGAGGTGAAGATTTCCGCCGCCGGCGCGAGAATGACGACGACGAGGTTGAGGCAGTGAAGCTCTTCCTCACCGTCGATGATGGAGTAGCGGCGGCGCTAGGGTTTGGGAAGCTCGAGCTGGAGAGAGAGTTCGAGCAGAGTAAAAGAAGTGAGGAAGGGGCGGGGGTATTTATAGCCATGGTGAAAAATTGTTCGCCCAAAGATTTTGGGACGAACGTGCCCCTGACCCTTCTCCTTCGCATGACATGTGTCACCCACGTATAGAGAGGTGGAGATCGTGTAAGATCGTGGGTGAATAGAAAAATGCATCGTGGGATGCGGAATGGTTTGATCGGCAAAACCGAAAATTTGGATAAGATTAGTTTTAACGTTCCGTTCGCAAATTCTTCAGCTGACAAGGACACAGTGAAGATTTCGAACGAGTTTCAAATAGAACACACATAAAGAATTTGTGAATAGATTGGGTTGAGTATAGCATAGAGGGGGAAGGGTCCGATCACATTCACTTAGCAGAAAAACCAATCTTGAAGAAATAGCCATAAGTGAATGCTGTAGAGGACAAAAACTCATATATAGACAATGAAGAAAAATGACGGAACAAGTGAAGATTTTGAAAAGTTGAAGAATTTGAACAACTGAGGAATTTCAAAAATTGAGGAAAAACCCAAATTGAAGATTTTCAACTTTTGTGGTGGCGTGACCCACCGTATAAGAATGATGATTTCAGGCACCGCGTACAATTGTCATAGGGTTCTAAGAATCAAATTCTTCATTAATTTCTTCACACTTAGAGTGTTATTCTTCATTGATTGAAGAAAAACGTTTCTTCATGTATTGCACATCTAAGTCATCAATTTTGCATAAGTGTTAGGATGAGTGCCTTTTCAAAGTACATTCGAAGACTCTAAGATATTTAGCTCACACCGCAACTTGCTAAATCTCTTCTCATCCAAGGGCTTTGTGAAGATATCAGCTAGCTGTTCTTCAGTCTTCACATGCTTAATAGAAATGTCGACCTTCAACACATGATCACGAAGAAAATGATGACGAATCTGAATGTGCTTTGTCTTCGAGTGCTGAACTGGGTTGTGAGCAATCTTGATGGCACTCTCATTGTCACAGAGGAGAGGTACATTCTTCATGTTGACGCCATAGTCCTTGAGAGTTTGCTTCATCCATAGCAGTTGAGCACACCAAGAACCAGCAGCAATGTACTCAGCTTCAGCAGTAGATAGTGATACGCAGTTCTGTTTCTTCGAGGACCAACAGACCAAAGATCGTCCGAGGAAATGACATGTACCAGATGTTGACTTGCGGTCCACACGAGCACCAGCATAGTCAGAGTCAGAATATCCAATGAGATCAAAATCCGAGCCCTTGGGATACCATAATCCTAGTGTTGGTGTGTGAGCTAGATATCGAAGAATATGCTTCACAGCCTTATGGTGTCATTCCTTCGGTGCAGCTTGAAATCGGGCACACATGCAAACACTAAGCATTATATCTGGCCTAGATGCACATAAGTACAATAAAGAACCAATCATGGAGCGGTATACCTTATGATCGAAGTCAATACCATTTTCATCAGTGCACAGATGACCATTTGTGGGCATAGGAATTTTGATGCCTTTGCAATCTTGCATGCCGAATTTCCTCAGTACATCCTTGAGGTATTTCTCCTGAGATATGAATATGCCATTGTGTTGTTGACGAATTTGAAGACCTAAGAAGAATTTCAACTCTCCCATCATAGACATTTGATATTCTTCACTCATCATATAAGCAAATTCATCACTATAACGTCGGTCAGTACAGCCAAAGATAATATCATCAACATATATTTGGCACACAAACAGTTCATCATCATAAGATTTAGTAAAGAGAGTAGGATTGAGTGAACCGGGTGTGAAGCCATTCTTCATGAGGAATTCCTTCAAAGTATCATACCACGCCCGAGGGGCCTGCTTGAGGCCATAGAGGGCCTTATTGAGTCTGAAGACTTTGTCAGGATTCTTTGGATCTTCAAAACCTGGGGGTTGAGCAACATATACTTCTTCCGCAAGCTTACCATTGAGGAATGCACTTTTCACATCCATTTGATATAATATGATATCATGATGGTTAGCATAAGCAAGTAATATGCGAATAGCCTCAAGTCTCGCAACAGGTGCAAAAGTTTCATCGAAATCAATTCCTTCAACCTGTGTGTAGCCTTGAGCTACTAGTCATGCCTTATTCCTCACCACAAGGCCTTTTTCATCTTGCTTGTTGCGGTAGATCCACTTTGTGCCAATGATATTATGCTTGCGAGGATCTGGATGTTTGACTAGTTTCCAGACATTGTTGAGCTTGAATTGATGTAGTTCTTCTTGCATGGCCTAAATCCACTCAGGCTCCAAAAATGCTTCATCTACCTTGGCGGGCTCTGTGATAGAGGCAAAATCATAGTGCCCACAAAAGTTAGATAGATGTGAAGCTTTTGAGCGGGTGGGAGGACCTGGTGCTCTAATGTCATCAATGATCTTCTCCACTTGCACTTATTTTGCAACGCGAGGGTGAGCTGGTTGTCGTTGAGGAATTTGATCAACATTTTCTTCAGCATCAATTTATTCAACATTTTCCTCAGGTGCATCAGCTCGACGTTCTTCATGTTCTGGAATGAATTCTTCAGCAGATTCTTCAATAGGAATGACATCCTCAGTAGCCTTGAACTTGATAGAATCCTCAGGTGCTGGTTCATCTATCACAGAAGGTAGGTGCTCTCTTTGCAAGCCATTAGTTTTATCGAACTGCACATCTACAGTTTCAACAACCTTGTGAAGAATGTTGTTGAAGACTCTGTAGGTGTGCGAGTCCTATCCGTAACCAAGCATAAAACCTTCATGTGCTTTCGGTGCAAATTTTGAGTTATGGTGAGGATTTCTAATCCAGCATTTAGCACCAAAGACTTTGAAAGAACTCACATTGGGTTTCTTGTCAGTGATGAGTTCATAGGCAGTCTTCTTGAAGAATTTGTGAAGATATACTCTGTTGATGATGTGGCACGCAGTATCAATTGCATCAACCGAGAAACAACGAGGCATTTTGTACTCATCGAGCATAGTGCGAGCCATCTCAGCAAGAGTCCTGTTCTTGCGCTCCATGACGCCATTCTGTTGAGGAGTATAAGGAGCAGATAACTGATGAGTAATACCAAGTTCATCAAGATAGTCATCGAGACCAGAATTCTTGAACTTGGTGCCATTGTCACTTCTGATGTGCTTGATCTTCACACCAAAGTTGGTTGAAGCCCTCGAGGAAAATCATTTGAAGACTTCCTGCACTTCATGTTTGTAAGTAACAAGGTGTGCCCATGTGTAACAAGAGTAATCATCAACAATAACAAATCCATATTGAGATGCTTCATTTGAAATGGCAGAATAATGATTAGGACTGAAGAGATCCATGTGAAGCAATTCAAATGGACGAGTAGTGGTCATGATGGTCTTAGCTGGATGCTTAGCCTTGGTCATCTTTCCAGCTTCATAGGCACCGCATAAGTGATCCTTGAGGAATTTGACATTCTCAATGCCAATGACATGCTTCTTCTTTGCAAGCGTGTGCAAATGACTCATGCCTGCATGACCAAGTCATCGATGCCATAGCCATCCTTCTGAAGCTTTTGCAAGTAGGCACACGGCTGGTTGTGAACTTGCAGAGAAATCAACAATATACAAGTCTCCTCTCCTAAAGCCTTCGAAGACTGACTTTTTCTTTTGTCAGCGAAGATGATATGCTTTGTTTGGGAATGTAGCAGAAATTCAAAATTTTCCTACGTGTCACCAAGGAAGGGTGCGGCTAGGGAGGAGTCCCTCCTCCCCAAGGCCCCTCAGAGGTGCCTTCCCCTTTTAGGACTCTTCCTTTCCTTATCCCTTTAGCGAATGGGCCTCTTGGGGCTGGTGCCCTTGGCCCATATAGGCCAAGGCGCACCCCCTACAGCCCATGTGGCCCCCCGGGGCAGGTGGCCCCACCCGGTGGACCCCCGGGACCCTTCCGGTGGTCCCGGTACAATACCGGTGACCCCGAAACTTGTCCGGTGACCAAAACAGGACTTCCCATATATAAATCTTTACCTTCGGACCATTCTGGAACTCCCTGTGACATCCGGGATCTCATCCGGGACTCCGAAAAACATTCGGTAACCACATACAAACTTCCTTTATAACCCTAGTGTCATCGAACCTTAAGTGTGTAGACCCTACGGGTTCGGGAACCATGCAGACATGACCGAGACGTTCTCCGGTCAATAACCAACAGCGGGATCTGGATACCCATGTTGGCTCCCACATGTTCCATGATGATCTCATCGGATGAACCACGATGTCAAGGACTTAATCAATCCCGTATACAATTCCCTTTGTCTATCGGTACGATACTTGCCCGAGATTCGATCGTCGGTATCCTGATACCTTGTTCAATCTCGTTACCGGCAAGTCTCTTTACTCGTTCCGTAACACATCATCCCGTGATCAACTCCTTGATCACATTGTGCACATTATGATGATGTCCTATCGAGTGGGCCCAGAGATACCTCTCCGTCACACGGAGTGACAAATCCCAGTCTCGATTCGTGCCAACCCAACAGACACTTTCGGAGATACCCGTAGTGTACCTTTATAGCCACCCAGTTACGTTGTGACGTTTGGCACACCCAAAGCACTCCTACGGTATTCGAGAGTTGCACAATCTCATGGTCTAAGGAAATGATACTTGACATTAGAAAAGCTTTAGCATACGAACTACATGATCTAGTGCTATGCTTAGGATTGGGTCTTGTCCATCACATCATTCTCCTAATGATGTGATCCCGTTATCAACGACATCCAATGTCCATGGTCAGGAAACCGTAACCATCTATTGATCAACGAGCTAGTCAACTAGAGGCTTACTAGGGACATGGTGTTGTCTATGTATCCACACATGTATCTGAGTTTCCTATCAATACAATTCTAGCATGGATAATAAACGATTATCATGAATAAGGAAATATAATAATAATCAATTTATTATTGCCTCTAGGGCATATTTCCAATAGTCTCCCACTTGCACTAGAGTCAATAATCTAGTTCACATCGCCATGTGATTAACACTCATAGGTCACATCGCCATGTGACCAACATCCAAAGAGTTTACTAGAGTCAATAATCTAGTTCACATCACTATGTGATTAACACTCAATGAGTTCTGGGTTTGATCATGTTGCTTGTGAGAGAGGTTTTAGTCAACGGGTCTGAACCTTTCAGATCCGTGTGTGCTTTACAAATCTCTATGTCATCTCCTAGATGTAGCTACCACGTTCTATTTGGAGCTATTCCAAATAACTGTTCTACTTGGAGCTATTCTAAATTGTTGCTCCATTATATGTATCCGGTATCTCTACTCAGAGCTATCCGGATAGGTGTCAAGCTTGCATCGACGTAACCCTTTACGACGAACTCTTTTACCACCTCCATAATCGAGAAAATTCCTTAGTCCACTAGTTACTAAGGATAACTTTGACCGCTGTCCTGTGATCCATTCTTGGATCACTCTTGTACCCCTTGACTGACTCATGGCAAGGCACATTTCAGGTGCGGTACACAGCATAGCATACTGTAGAGCCTATGTCTTAAGCATAGGGGACGACCTTCGTCCTTTCTCTCTATTCTGCCATGGTCGAGCTTTAAGTCTTAACTTCATACCTTACAACTCAGGCAAGAACTCCTTCTTTGACTGACCCAACTTGAACACCTTCAAGATCATGTCAAGGTATGTGCTCATTTGAAAGTACCATTAAGCGTTTTGATCTATCCTTATAGATCTTGATGCTCAATGTTCAAGTAGCTTAATCTAGGCTTTCCATTGAAAAATCACTTTCCAAATAACCCTATATGCTTTCCAGAAATTCTACGTCATTTCTGATCCATAATATGTCAACAACATATACTCATCAGAAATTCTATAGTGCTCCCACTCACTTCTTTGGAAATACAAGTTTCTCATAAACTTTGTATAAACCCAAAATCTTTGATCATCTCATCAAATCATACATTCCAACTCCGAGATGCTTACTCCAGTCCTTAGAAGGATTGCTGGAGCTTTGCATACTTATTAGCATCTTTCAGGATTGACAAAACCTTCCGGTTGTATCACATACAACCTTTCCTCAAGAAAATCGTCGAGGAAACAATGTTTTGACATCCTATCTGCAAG
Source organism: Triticum dicoccoides (assembly GCF_002162155.2). Taxonomy (NCBI): domain Eukaryota; kingdom Viridiplantae; phylum Streptophyta; class Magnoliopsida; order Poales; family Poaceae; genus Triticum; species Triticum dicoccoides. The sequence goes on from NC_041388.1 coordinate 536,354,822, forward strand.
ATTTCATAAATAATGCAGTAACTGCTAACATAATTCCAACGGACTTTTAGCATCGCTACGTGTGAGAAAGTCTCATCGTAGTCAACTCCTTGAACTTGTCAGGAAACATCTTAACGACAAGTCGAGCTTTCTTAATGGTGGCATTTACCATCATCGTCCGTCTTCCTTTTAAAATCCATATGTACCTAACGGCCTTACGACCATCAAGTAGTTCTTCCAAAGTCTACACTTCGTTTTCATACATGGATCCTCTCTCGGATTTTATGGCCTTGAGCCATTTATCGGAATCCGGGCCCACCATCGCTTCTTCATAGCTCGTAGGTTCATTGTTGTCTAGCAACATGACTTCCAAGATAGGATTACGTACCACTCTGAAGTAGTACGCATCCTTGTCATCCCACGAGGTTTGGTAGTGACTTGATCTGAAGTTTCATGATCACTATCACAAGCTTCCACTTCAATTGGTGTAGGTGCCACAGGAACAACTCCCTGTGCCCTGTCACACACTAGTTGAAGAGACGGTTCAATAACCTCATCAAGTTTCCACCATCCTCCCACTCCATTCTTTCGAGAGAAACTTTTCCTCGAGAAAGGACCCGATTCTAGAAACAATCCCTTATTGCTTTCGAATCTGAGACAGGAGGTATACCCAACTGTTTTGGGTGTCCTATGAAGATGTATTTGGGTTCGAGCTTATCGGCCTGAAACTTTTTCACATAAATGTCGCAGCCCCAAACTTTTAAGAAATGATAGCTTAGGTTTCTCTAAACCATAGTTCATACAGTGTCATCTCATCGGAATTACATGGTGCCCCTTTTAAAGAGAATGTGGTTGTCTCTAATGCCTACCCCATAAACTATCGCGGTAATTCGATAAGAAACATCATGGTATGCATCATATCCAGTAGGATGCATTTATGATGTTCGGACACACCATCACACTATGGTGTTCCAGGCTGTATTAGTTGTGAAACAATTTCCACAATGTCTTAATTATGTGCCAAACTCGTAATTTAGATATTCATCTCTATGATCATATCATAGATATTTTATCCTCTTGTCACGACGATCTTTCAACTTCACCCTGAAATTACTTGAACCTTTCAATAATTCAGACTCGTGATTCATCAAGTAAATATACTCAACATCTACTCAAATCATCTGTGAAGTAGGAACATAACGATATCAACAACAGGCCTCAACACTCATTGGACTGCACACATCAAAATGTATTACTTCCAGCAAGTTGCTTTCTGGTTCCATTTTACTGAAACCGAGGCTTTCAGTCATCTTGCCCATGTGGTATGATTTGCAAGTCTCAAGTGATTCAAAATCAAGTGAGTCCAAACGGTCCATTTGCATGGAGTTTCTTCATGCATATACACCAATAGACATGGTTCACATGTCTCAAACTTTTCAAAAATGAGTGAGTCCAAAGATCCATCAACATGGAGCTTCTTCATGCGTTTTGTACCGATATGACTTACGTGGCAGTGCCACAATTAGGTGGTACTATCTTATATCTTTTGGCATGAACATGTGTATCACTACGATCGAGATTCAATAAACCATTCATTTTAGGTGTAAGACCATTGAAGGTATTATTCAAATAAACAGAATAACCATTATTCTCCTTAAATGAATAACCGTATTGCGATAGACATAATCCAATCATGTCTATGCTCAACGCAAACACCAAATAACAATTATTTAGGTTTAACACCAATCTTGATGGTAGAGGGAGCGTACGATATTTGATCAACCTTGGAAATACTTCCAACACATATCGTCATCTCACCTTTTAGCTAGTCTCCTTTTACTCCGTAGCTTTTATTTCGAGTTACTAACACTTAGCAACCGAACCGGTATCTAATACCCTGGTGCTACTAGGAGTACTAGTAAAGTACACATTAACATAATGTATATCCAATATACTTCTATCGACCTTGCCAGCCTTCGTATCTACCAAGTATCTAGGGTAATTCTGCTCCAGTGGTTGTTCCCCTTATTATAGAAGCACTTAGTCTCGGGTTTGGGTTCAACCTTGGGTCTCTTCACTAGAGCAGCAGCTGAATTGCCGTTTCATGAAGTATCCCTTCTTGCCCTTGCCCTTCTTGAAATTAGTGGTTTTACTAACCATCAACGATTGATGCTCCCTTTTGATTTCTACTTTCACGGAGTCAAGCATTGCGAATATCTCAAGGATCATCATATATGTCCCCGATACATTATAGTTCATCACGAAGCTCTAGCAGCTTGGTGGCAATGACTTTGGAGAAACATCACTATCTCATCTGGAAGATCAACTCCCACTTGATTCAAGTGATTGTTGTACTCAGACAATCTGAGCACAAGCTCAACAATTCAGCTTTTCTCCCTTAGTTTGCAGGCTAAGAAAATCGTCGGAGGTCTTATACCTCTTGACGTGGGCACGGGCCTGAAATCCCAATTTCAGCCCTCGAAACATCTCATATGTTTCGCGACGTTTCAAAACGTCTTCGGTGCCTCAACTCTAAACCGTTTTAACTGAACTATCACGTAGTTATCAAAATGTGTATGTCAGATGTTCGCAACATCCACAGACAACGTTCGAGGTTCAGCACACTGAGCGGTGCATTAAGGACATAAGCCTTCTATGAAGCAATGAGGACAATCCTCAGTTTACGGACCTGGTTCGCATAATTGCTACTATCAACTTTCAACTAAATTTTCTCTAGGAACATATCTAAACAGTAGAACTAAAGCGCGAGCTACGACATAATTTGCGAAGACCTTTTGACTATGTTCAGGATAATTTAGTTCATCTTATGAACTCCCACTTAGATAGACATCCCTCTAGTCATCTAAGTGATTACATGATCCGAGTCAACTAGGCCGTGTCCGATCATCACGTGAGACGGACTAGTCAACATCGGTGAACATCTTCATGCTGATCGTATCTACCATACGACTCATGACCGACCTTTCGGTCTTCTGTGTTCCGAGGCCATGTTTGTACACATGCTAGGCTCGTCAACTCAACCTAAGTGTTTTGCGTGTGTAAATCTGTCTTACACCCGTTGTATGTGAACGTAAGAATCTATCACACCCGATCATCACGTGGTGCTTCGAAACTACGAACTTTCAGCAACGGTGCACAGTTAGGGGGAACACTTTCTTGAAATTTTAATGAGGGATCATCTTATTTACTACCATCGTTCTAAGCAAATAAGATGTATAAACATGATAAATATCACATGCAATCAAATAATAGTGACATGATATGGCCAATATCATATAGCTCCTTTGATCTCCATCTTGGGGCTCCATGATCATCTTGTCACCGGCATGACACCATGATCTCCATCATCATGATCTCCATCATCGTGTCTCCATGAAGTTGCTCGCCAACTATTACTTCTGCTACTATGGCTACCGGTTAGCAATAAAGTAAAGTAATTACATGGCGTTGTTCAATGACACGCAGGTCATACAATTAATAAAGACAACTCCTATGGCTCCTGCCAGTTGTCATACTCATCGACATGCAAGTCGTGATTCCTATTACAAGAACATGATCAATCTCATACATCACATATATCATTCATCACATCCTTTGGTCATATCACATCACATAGCATACCCTCCAAAAACAAGTTCGACGTCCTCTAATTGTTGTTTGCATGTTTTACGTGGCTGCTATGGGTTTCTAGCAAGAACGTTTCTTACCTACGCAAAGACCACAACATGATATGCCAATTGCTATTTACCCTTCATAAGGACCCTGTTCATCGAATCCGATCCGACTAAAGTGGGAGAGACAGGCACCCGCTAGCCACCTTATGCAACTAGTGCATGTCAGTTGGTGCAACCAGTCTCACCTAAGAGTACGTGTAAGGTCGATCCGGGCCGCTTCTTCCCACGATGCCGCCGAATCAAGATTGGACTAGTAACGGTAAGCATATTGAACAAAATCAACGCTCACAACTACTTTGTGTTCTACTCGTGCATAGAATCTACGCAATAGACCTAGCTCATGATGCCACTGTTGGGGAACGTAGCAGAAATTCAAAATTTTCCTACGTGTCACCAAGATCTATCTATGGAGAGACCAGCAACGAGGGGAAGGAGAGTGCATCTACATGCCCTTGTAGATCGCTAAGCGGAAGCGTTCAAGTGAACGGGGTTGATGGAGTCGTACTCGTCGTGATTCAAATCACCGATGATCCTAGTGCCGAACGGACGGCACCTCCGCGTTCAACACACTTACAGCCCGGTGACGTCTCCCATGCCTTGATCCAGCAAGGAGAGAGGGAGAGGTTGAGGAAGACTCCATCCAGCAGCAGCACAACGGCGTGGTGGTGGTGGAGGAGCGTGGCAATCCTGCAGGGCTTCGCCAAGCACCACGGGAGAGGAGAAGGACTTGGGAGAGGGGGAGGGCTGCACCAAAGGCAAAGGTAAGAAGTCCTCCATCTCCCCCACTATATATAGGAGCAAGGGAGAGGGGGGGAGGCACGGCCTTGGCCCTTCCTACAAGGAAGGGTGCGGCTAAGGAGGAGTCCCTCCTCCCCAAGGCACCTCGGAGGTGCCTTCCCCTTTTAGGACTCTTCCTTTCCTTATCCCTTTGGCGCATGGGCCTCTTGGGGTTGGCGCCCTTGGCTAATATAGGCCAAGGTGCACCCCCTACAGCCCATGTGCCCCCCCGGGGCAGGTGGCCCCACCCGGTGGACCCCCAGGACCCTTCCGGTGGTCCCGATACAATACCGGTGACCCCGAAACTTGTCCGGTGACCAAAACAGGACTTCCCATATATAAATCTTTACCTCTGGACCATTCCGGAACTCCTCGTGACGTCCGGGATCTCATCCGGGACTCCGAACAACATTCGGTAACCACATACAAACTTCCTTTATAACCCTAGCATCATCGAACCTTAAGTGTGTAGACCCTACGGGTTCAGGAACCATGCAGACATGACCGAGACATTCTCCGGTCAATAACCAACAGCGGGATCTGGATACCCATGTTGGCTCCCACATGTTCCGCAATGATCTCATCGGATGAACCACGATGTCAAGGACTTAATCAATCCTGTATACAATTCCCTTTGTCTATCGGTACTATACTTGCCCGAGATTCGATCGTCGGTATCCCGATACCTTGTTCAATCTCGTTACCGGCAAGTCTCTTTACTCGTTCCGTAACACATCATCCCATGATAAACTCCTTGATCACATTGTGCACATTATGATGATGTCCTACCGAGTGGGCCCAGAGATACCTCTCCGTCACATGGAGTGACAAATCCCAGTCTCGATTCGTGCCAACCCAACAGACACTTTCGGAGATACCCGTAGTGTACCTTTATAGCCACCCAGTTACGTTGTGACGTTTGGCACACCCAAAGCACTCCTACGGTATCCGGGAGTTGCACAATCTCATGGTCTAAGGAAATGATACTTGACATTAGAAAAGCTTTAGCATACGAACTACACGATCTAGTGCTATGCTTAGGATTGGGTCTTGTCCATCACATCATTCTCCTAATGATGTGATCCCGTTATCAACGACATCCAATGTCCATGGTCAGGAAACCGTAACCATCTGTTGATCAACGAGCTAGTCAACTAGAGGCTTACTAGGGACATGGTGTTGTCTATGTATCCACACATGTATCTGAGTTTCCTATCAATACAATTCTAGCATGGATAATAAACGATTATCATGAACAAGGAAATATAATAATAATCAATTTATTATTGCCTCTAGGGCATATTTCCAACATGCTTCAGATGCGATGATGATAAGGGAGCATCCATCAATAGATTCTTGTCACCAGTCATGTGATTTGTGCATCCACTATCGAGGACCCACTCAGTGGCTTTGGGTTGATCATCCTGCATATGAATTAGTGCAGCTTACGAACTTCATATACTTCATCAGTGAAGAATATGATATCACAATTCATCATATCAATTTCATCAAGCAGTAAGACAAATAAAGCAGTAGGAGGAAGAGTGAACTGAAAGTTCATTTATTCATGATTAGCCTGCGTCCTTTCAGGCATTTTGTTAGGTCCCCAGCAAATTCTTCAGACGTTTGAGCACATCTGGAGACCTGACCCTGCAGAAGAGTTTAGTTCTTTTTCTTCACCACCCACATCTGAAGGGGTGGCAAAGAGTCTATCACTCTGCGAGCTCCATATGAGAATGGTGGCATAGAGGCCAAACCATTTCGTTTCACATAAGAGGGGTTAGGGTAAGCATATGAATAAGCAGAGAAATTCTTCGAGGACTTATGAACATAATGATTAGAAGAATAATGCTCATATTCATAGCCCTTGGCTCTTCCCTGCGAAACAGAGTTGTTAGCACGATGATGTTCATATGAGGACTTTGATCCTTTTGAGGAATTTGATCCACGTGAGGAATTTGGTCCGTATGAGGACTTGGATCCATATGAAGAATTTGATCTGGGGTTCCTATTCTTCACAGGTGGTGTCATGAGGACATTCACCTGAAGACTTTCAAGGAACCTTTTGGGAACCCAGATTTTCTTCATAGGGGATCCGTTCCTGCAGTTAGTGCCAACATATCTAGCAAATACTCACCATTCTGATTTTTGAACAATTTATAGTTGGAGTCAAATGACTCATCAGAAGAATGAGAAGATTCACATGTATAACCAGATAAATTAGATGGATCAACTGGAGGTCCCTTTGCAGCAACCCATGAGGTTTTGGGGTACTGCTCAGGCTTCCAATATGTACCATCAGCATTGAGTTTCCTCTCAAAGGCAATACCCTCTTTCCTAGGGTTCCTGTTGAGGATCTGCTTTTTAAGCACATCGTAAAGAGTCTGATGCCCTTTGAGGCTTTTGTACATGCCTGTCATGTACAATTCCTTCAGCCCTGCATCATCAGTGATACTAGCAATGTCCTCAGATGAGGAATTAGTGATAGCAGAGGCAGGTGAAGAATTTGTAACATTAGAAGCATTTGAACATTCAGGTGAAGAATTAGCATATTCACGTTCAATGCATTTCAAACATGGAGGAACAAATTCTTCCTGAGCAGCGCTGATTTGTTGAGCAAGTAATGAATCGCGCTCCTTCTGAAGATCTTCATAACTCACTCTTAGCTTCTCAAGATCTTGCTTTGTTTGAAGAAATTCATAAGAAAGCTTCTCATGATCGGATAAGAGAGTGTTATGTTGATCTTCAAGGGAGTCATACTTAGAGTGAAGTCTCTGAAGACTTTCAGCCAAAGCTTTTGACTGATCCATTTCTTCACCCAACATATCATCGCTCTTACTAAGCATGTTGTGAACCTTTTCCAAAGCTCTTTGTTGTTTAGCAGGAAGAGAAGCAAGTTTGACATAACTGGGCCCAAATTCATCACCAGGTTCATCATCACTGGATTCGGACAGATAGCATTCAGTTACCTTTTCACCATCTGCCATAAGACATGGTGAGGAGGATGATGATTCTGGTTCAAATGGCATTGACTTGAGAGATTCCTTGAAGTCCTCAAACCAGGGATCATGACAGGTTCGATGACCTTCATAGACATCAGAGAGACGGTCCCAGATGAGCTTCGCATGATCAAGATGCATGACGTTCCTGAACTGATTTCGAGACAGACAGGAGCAGATGACGTCCTTCGCCGTGAGGTTGAGAAGGGTGTACTTGCGAATGTCATCAACTTCCGCCATCTTGCACAGATCGGTCAGACCAATCTCAGTGACGGTCCACAGCTCGCTGTTCATCGCCATGAGGTGCTTCTTCATCATGGCCTTCCACTTGGGATACTCATGACCATCAAAGATAGGGCATGTCACTTTCTTCATACCTGCGGTCGACATAACTAAAACTCCAGGCGGTTAAACCAAAATCACACAGAACAAGGGAGTACCTTGCTCTGATACCAATTAAAAGTGCGTTATATCAACTAGAGGGGGTAAATAGGCGATTTTTATGAATTCTTCACTGAGGAATTTGCTAGTGAGGAAATTCCTTAGCGAAGAACTACTTGCGGTGAAATAAGTACTCAGAAGTAAACATAACAGAAGACAAGCATAGTCATCATGATGAAATGAAGACAACACAGAGTATAGAAAGCGTAATCACAGGATAGTACAAGATGAAGATAAACAGACTGAAGAAATTGAACTAAGGAAATTGAGAAAGTCTTCATTCAAAGTCTTCGAACACAGATATGACAAGCAAACACCACAATACTGAGGAAGTGGAAGAGTTGAGGAAATAGAACCAGTTGGCTTGGTAAAGACAATGATTTGGTAGACCAGTTCCAACTGTTGTCTCAGTTGTACATCTGATTGGAGCGGCTAGGTATTTAAACCTGAGGACACACAGTCCTCACCGTATTCTACTTGACCTAAGGTCACACAGACCTCGTCCAATCACTCGTGGTAAGTCTTCAGATGACTTCCGAACCTTCGCAAAGTCGGTCACTCGGCGATCCACAATTCCTCTTGGATGCTCTAGACCATGACGCCTAACCGTCTGGAAGAAGCACAGTCTTCAAAGGTAACAAGCGTCGGATCCACACAGGATCAATCTCTTCAGTGATGCTCAATCACTTTGCGTTTGTAGGTGTTTGGGTTTTGGTTTTGGATTTTCCTCACTTGATGATTTTTCCTCAAAGTCCTCGGAGGATGGGATGCTCTCAAATGACAAGTGTCAGTTTCTCGCGGAGCAGCCAACCAGCTAGTGGTTGTAGGGGGAGGCTATTTATAGCCTAGGGAGAAGCCCGACATGATAAGACATAAATGCCCTTCAATGATATGACCGTTAGGTGGATAAGATATTTTGGGACAGCTGGCGCATAGCACAGCAACGGTCAGAAATTTGAGGTTCAAATTCCTCAGGGCTATCATGTTCCTCACTGTGTAGGCAATCTGCACTAGCGAATTCCTAACTCCTTAGTCAGAACAAATTCCTCAGCGACCAGAAGAACTTTGTCTCTGTCACTGAAGAAATTGACTAAACTGTATGAGATTTCTAATGGCTTCACTCGAAGGGATTGGTATGTGTAGGATTTTGAGTTGAGCATCACATGGAAATTTTTCCTTTGTATTTCCTCGACCCCCTTTAACAGTACAGTGTTTCCTATGACTCAAGAAAGAGAAAATGAAACTACAAAAACAAAAGTCTTCACGCTTCATGTTCCTCGAATGGAAACCAAGTCTTCAAGGTCACACCAATTTCTTCACTTTCAAAGTCTTCAGAAAGTCTTCAGAGTATCGAAGTCTTCAGTCGAAGAACTTCATTTTTAGGGGTCAACTTTCTCTGTAAATATCAAACTCCTCATAGACTTATAGACCTGTGTACACTCATAAACGCATTAGATCCTTAACCTATAAGACTTCAATACACCAAAATCACTAAGGGGCACTAGATGCACTTACAATTTTCATACAGATAGCCTCCTATGTTGTCACTTTCATATACTAGTGGGAATTTTTCATTATAGAACTTGACTTGTATATTCCAATGATGGGCTTCCTCAAATTGCCCTAGGTCTTCGTGAGCAAGCAAGTTGGATGCACACCCACTTAGTTTTATTTTGAGTTTTCATACACTTATAGCTCTAGTGCATCCGTTGCATGGCAATCCCCACTCACTTGCATCGATATCGATCGATGAGCATCTCCATAGCCCATTAATTTTACTAGTTGATATGAGACTTTCTCCCTTTAGTATTCTCCTCACAACCACCATATTCTATTCCACCTATAGTGCTATATCCATGGCTCATGCTCATGTATTGCGTGAAAGTTGAAAAGGATTGAGAACATTAAAAGTATGAAATAATTGCTTGGCTTGTCATCAGGGATGTGCACGATGAAATACTTTGTGTGATGAAGATGGAGCATAGCCAAACTATATGATTTTGTAGGGATAACTTTGTTTAGCCATGATATTTTGAGAAGACATGATTGCTTTATTAGTATGCTTGAAGTATTATTGTCTTTGTGCCAAATGATAGACTATTGCTTTGAATCACTCGTGTCTTAATATTTATGCCATGATTAGATTATATGATCAAGATTATGCTAGGTAGCATTCCACATCAAAAATTATTTTTTTTTATCATTTACCTACTCGAGGACGAGTAGCAATTAAGCTTGGGGATGCTGATATGTCTCTGTCGTATCTATAATTTTTATTGTTCCATGCCAATATTCTACAGCTTTTACATACTTTTGGCAACAATTTATACGACTTTTTTGGCCAAACATCAACGACGATGACTTAAGGAGTAAAGAACATTTGACGCAGTTCCTCCTAACAAAGTTGCACAAGAGATTCAAGTTCCCCGACCGGGATGATAACATAGAACAACCGTGGGATGATCCGAAGATGAAAAAGATTAACAATCACGCCATGGGCATGTTTAGCAATGATTTGGCCTCCTGGAAAGGGAGGGTGAAACGGTCTATTGAGGCTGAGGAACCCCTGTCCAAGATTCTGGAGGAAAATCCGACACTTACGGAAGAGGAGTTCGAAAAAGTTCAAGGACACTTGCACTACCGAGGCAGCCAAGGCTAAGGCTGCGAAATTCAAGAGCCTTCAGCAAAGGAACACGGGGAAGGATCGCCTCGGAAGCCGTGGCTACCTCGGTAAAAGGCCCATATGGGATAAGGAGGACGCGGAACGTGAAGCCGCGGGTCTCCCAGACCCCTTCGCGAAGTTCACCAACCCCTTGGAGCATGACTTCATCAGGGCCCGCTAGAAGTGGGACAAGGAGAAAAAGGTTTTTTACATGGACCAGATCACAAGGAAATTGATTAGACTACTGGAGAAGCAACACCAGCTTGCAGCCGAAAGCCCTACTTCTCCGATGAGGCCCAAGTGGGACACCCCTCTCAACCGGGCCTTGAACGAACTTAAGGGACTCCCTTTGGGCCAGCGGCCGCAATATGGTCGTGTGCACGGCGCTGGAGACGGCGCCACGTGGAAGGTGTTTTACAACAAGGGCCTGGAGGCCAAGAAGCAGAAAAAGAAGTTTAGTCAGGAGGACATCTACGTGAAGGTGAAGCTTGTGGTCGAGAAAAAAGCAGCTGAGGACGCGAAAAAAGCAGCCGAGGACAAATATGAGTTGCTACAGCAGGCAGTCAATGCAGCTGTAACTGCCTACAGAAATGATTTTGCTACTAACTTGGTTCCAGTTATCATCAACTGGACGAAGGAAAATCTAGACAAGACGGTACATGATTTCCCGTTGCCCAGTTTCATCGGGAGCAACTCCATTAACAACAACACCATCGCACCATCACTTGCTCACGCAACCGAGCCTCCTCTCGCAGCCGCTCCCGCTCATAGTAGCCCGTCCTCAGTCTTTGGCGTGCTAGGTGGGCCTTCGTCTTTGGCTGACCTCGACGCCGTCACGGAAATTACATGTCGCACCAATATATATATATATATATATATATATATATATATATATATATATATATATATATATATATATATATATATATATATATAATATTCCATTTTGTTGCCTTTCGGATGTTTTACGCCACAGACATATGTGTTTGCAGGCGAAAGAAACCCCGTGCACCATACTCTACTTGATCAAAGGCCAGAAGGTGGACGTGGGAAAGGGGATGATAATGGACCCCTTGCAACCCACGTTCCACAACCAGCCGATCCCCGCTGGGCACTTCAGGGTTAGCTTGTCTAGTGTGAAATCGGGGGATGAGGATTTGCCTCCTCCAGTACAACATGTGGGAGCGGACGATGAGACCCCACCGCGGATTGGAAGCTACAAGGGTTGGGTGCTGCTATGGCCGAAGAATCTTATTCGTTTGGAGCCGGCCGAGAGCACACCAATAACCACACATCAACAAGCATGTGCGGAGACCACCACCTCGCCTACGCAATTACCAGCTCCTGTAGTGCCGGGTGAGAGCGGCGGACGACATGATGAAGGGGGTGCAATAGTACTGGCTGATGTAATTTGTCCTATAGAACAGAGAATGGATGATGAGACGGAGGTCGACCCTATGGATTTCCTCAATACAAACGCGTATGACTGTGACATAGATATGATGAGTCAACCATATGATGAATCGGGCTATCAGCTTGCTATTGAGGATATGGATGATATGCCCGGGCAGGAAGGTCGTAGCAGGGATTGCAAAAAGCTCTTCATGAAATCCTCATAGGACATGCCTGAAGATGCCGCCTCAACACAGGCTCAACTAGCCGGGCGCGAGGGTCGTACAGTACTTAGCCCGGGAACACTGGGTAGGGGTTAAGGAAGGGTCTGGAAGGCGTGCCCAAGAAAAAGGAGAGGAAGAGATCGGGGAAGATAGCTACCTCCAAACAAGCCAGAGCACATAGCAGCCAGACGATGCATTCTGAAGAGCGTGTAGCCGTGAAAGGTGCGGCCATGTTCCATCTCACGGGCGAGCCGATTCTACCGCCAAAACCGCTGGAGGCACTATTAGGGGATCTCAGGGGACTGCACGACCATGTGATGTCGACTAAGAAAAGCCTACTGGCCTCAAAGGATCCAGGATATCCGACATATGCAGCTCGTGTGCCTGAGGGGAAGTGCTACGTCGAGACATGGCCCGTGGAGGTGTTCTTCTTGCGGTTTGACCATATCTTTGAGATGTTTCTAACAAGGCGGCTCGATTTTACAATCGTCCGCCTTTTTGCGCTACATATGAGCTCCGTCATGAAGAGTGAAGAAGTCTCGCAAATCTGTGTGGCAGATCCGTACTACATGCACGAGTCTTTCTTGAGTCTTGGCGACTTTGAGCGTGAAACTGCTGGGGAGTACCTCCAAAACTTCATGGTACAGAATAAGGACCGGGAAATTGTCCTCGTGCCTTATCATCCAAAGTAAGTCAGTTCCGGACAACCCTTTCGTACATTTCAATCATTCCTTCTCTCTCTATGGGGAATAATTTGAGGTGTCTTTTCCCCGCAGCAACGGGCGCGCCGTCCTTATCGTTCTTTACCCGCAAGTCTCCCACGACGTGTATTTTGACCCTTCCAGAGACTACGGGAAAAAAGACTACACCCACATAATGAATATTCTAGATGATGCTCTCCAAGGCTTCAGCATTAGAGGTGGCCACATGCAGATCAGGAAACAAAGGAACAAGAAGATGGGTTTCGTGCATAAAACTAACTTCTCCTGCATCCATGTCCCAAAACCAAGCAAGAAGGATGGATTCTACATCGTCCATCTCATGATTCAGTTCAACATGGATCACCAAAAGCTTCGCATGAGAAGCAGAAATGATGATCATATCCACAAGTGGCTAGAATCTCATGGAGAAGCGAATTATAAACTTAGAGATGATTTATTTCGCATCCAAAGGGACATCGCGACGATCATCATGAAAGAAGTCATCGATGAGAAGGGGATGTTCCACCACGGCCCTATATCGCGAGCTGACGTCCGAACTCGCATAGGCATGCAACGTCTAGACCTTCACGCCGTTCAAGAAGCTAGGGTCCATCCTCGATGATATGGAAGGATGGAACTTCTAGTGATTTATGATGCCTATGATGATGATATGTGTCGGTTGAACTTGTATACTTTTTTTAGCGATGAAACTTTGTGGTGTCCACGGTCCCTACCGAACTTGCATAACGCTACTTTGTTAGTTTGTGTACGATGACCTGCGTACCTCTAGTTAATTAGTTTGCGTATTGTATGTTGCATCTAGTTGCTAATCCTTTCTTTTTCGATGTTGCTCTAGTATATTTTTTTGCATATATATGATTGTACATCCTCTTCATGAACATGCATCTCTAACAGGTACCTAGTTTCTTGATGGCGAGATGGAAGTGCTATGTCGTGTACAAAGGGAAGGTTCCGGGGGTGTACAACGAGTGGCATGAGTGTCAGGTGCAAGTGAATGGGTTCTTGGGCGCCAGCCATAAAGGCTTCAAAAGAAGACAAGAAGGAGAAGCTAGTTACTTGAGGTTCACGCTAGCGCGAGAGAGGACTCGTAACCGCCACCTCATGTACTGCATAGTTCCGCTCTCACTCATAGTGATAGCTCTTCTCGCGTATACCTTTGTTTAGATGGATGACGTTGTAGTTGCAAGTATTCGAGACTTGCATGTATCGCTATTTTCGAGATGATGACAAGATACCACTTTGTGTTGGATGATGATTATGATGAGACTATTTGTATGTATATGCTATGATTACATTTGTGTTCTCGCAGGCATTTGTATGTGTATCATGATGACATTTGTATGTACTAAAGATTCTTCTATAAAGCCTGTTCAAATACAAAACAAATATGCCAAAAAAACAAAAAACTACTAAAATTAACAGTAGCGAGTGGATAAAAGTTAGCAGCAGCGCCAAGATAGCAGTAGCGCGTCCAGGCAAAGCGCGCTAGAGCTACTAGCAGTAGCGAGCTTCCACTAAGCGCGATGCTGCTACACTTGTGTAGCAGTAGCGCTGGTGAGCACGCGCTACTGCTACGTGTTAGCTGTAGCGCCTTATTAGTAGCGCCAGTCCCCGCGCTACTGATACACCTAAAACCCGCGCTGCTGCTAGCCTTTCCACTAGTAGTGTCCATGTATGAGAACGAAGTGTGGACTTTGGTTGACTTGCCCGATGACCGGCAGGCCATCGAGAATAAATGGATCTTCAAAAAGACTGACGCTAACGGTAATGTTACTGTCTACAAAGCTAGACTTGTCGAAAAAGGTTTTGACAAAGTTCAAGGTGTTGACTACGATGAGATTTTTTCACTCGTAACGATGCTTAAGTCTGTCCGAATCATGTTAGCAATTGTCGCATTTTATGAAATCTAGCAAATGGATAAACAAAACTGCATTCCTTAATGGATTTATTAAAGAAGAGTTGTATATGATGCAACCAGAAGGTTTTGTCAATCCTAAAGGTGCTAATAAAATACGAAAGCTCCAGCGATCCATCTATGGGCTGGTGCAAGCATCTCGGAGTTGGAATATAAGCTTTGATGAGTTGATCAAAGCTTATACTTTTATACAGACTTGCGGTGAAGCCTATATTTACAAGAATGTGAGTGGGAGCACTACAACATTTCTGATAAATATATGTGAATGACATATTGTTGATCAAAAATAATGTAGAATTTTCTGGAAAGCATAAAAAAGTATTTGAAAGGAGTTTTTTTCAAAGAAAGACCTCGGTGAAGCTGCTTACATATTGAGCATCAAGATCTATAGAGATAGATCAAGACGCTTGATAAGTTTTTCCAATGAGTACATACCTTGACAAGATTTTGAAGTAGTTCAAAATGGAACAGTCAAAGAAAGAGTTCTTGCCTGTGTTACAAGGTGTGAAATTGAGCAAGACTCAAAGCCTGACCACGGCAGAAAATAGAAAGAGAATGAAAGTCATTCCCTATGCCTCAATCATAGGTTCTATAAAGTATGCCATACTGTGTACCAGATCTATTGTATACCCTACACTGAGTTTGGCAAGGGAGTACAATAGTGATCTAGGAGTAGATCACTGAACAGCGGTCAAAGTTATCCTTAATGGAATAAGAATATGTTTCTCGATTATGGAGGTGACAAAAGGTTCGTCGTAAAGGGTTACATCGATGCAAGTTTTGACACTGATCCAGATGACTCTAAATCTCAATCTGGATACATATTGAAAGTGGGGGCAATTAGCTAAAGTAGCTCCGTCCAGAGCATTGTAGACATAGAAATTTACAAAATACATACGGATCTGAATGTTGCAGACCCATAGACTAAAATTTCTCTCACAGGCAAAACATGATCACATGGCGATGTGAACTATGGGTGTTAATCACATGGTGATGTGGACTATTGGTGTTAAATCACGTGGCAATGTGAACTAGATTATTGACTCTAGTGCAAGTGGGAGACTGAAGGAAATATGCCCTAGAGGCAATAAAAAAGTTATTATTTATTTCCTTATTTCGTGATAAATGTTTATTATTCATGCTAGAATTGTATTAACCAGAAACTTAGTACATGTGTGAATACATAGACAAACAGAGTGTCACTAGTATGTCTCTACTTGACTAGCTCGTTGAATCAAAGATGGTTAAGTTTCCTAGCCATAGACATGAGCTGTCATTTGATTAACGGGATCACATCATTAGAGAATGATGTGATTGACTTGACCCATTCCGTTAGCTTAGCACTTGATCGTTTAGTATGTTGCTATTGCTTTCTTCATGACTTATACATGTTCCTATGACTATGAGATTATGCAACTCCCGTACACCGGAGGAACACCTTGTGTGCTATCAAACGTCACAACGTAACTGGGTGATTATAAAGATGCTCTACAGGTGTCTCCGAAGGTGTTTGTTGGGTTGGCATAGATTGAGATTAGGATTTGTCACTCCGATTGTCGGAGAGGTATCTCTGGGCCCTCTCGGTAATGCACATCACTATAAGCCCTGCACGCAATGTAACTAATGAGTTAGTTGCGGGATGATGCATTACGGGACGAGTAAAGAGACTTCCCAGTAACGAGATTAAACTAGGTATTGAGATACCAACGATCGAATCTCGAGAAAGTAACATACCGATGATAAAGGGAACAACGTATGTTGTTATGCGGTTTGACCGATAAAGATCTTCGTAGAATATGTATGAGCCAATATGAGCATCCATGTTCCGCTATTGGTTATTGACCGGAGACGTGTCTCGGTCATGTCTACATAGTTCTCGAACCCGTAGGGTCCGCACGCTTAACGTTTGGTGACGATCAGTATTATGAGTTTATGTGATTTGATGTACCGAATGTTGTTCAGAGTCCCGGATGAGATCGAGGACATGACGAGGAGTCTCGAAATGGTCGAGACGTAAAGATCGATATATTGAACGACTATATTCAGACATCGGAAAGGTTCCGAGTGATTCAGGTATTTTTCGGAGTACCGGAGAGTTACGGGAATTCGTATTGGGCCTTAATGGGCCATACGGGAAAGGAGAAAAGGCCTCAAGGGTGGCCGCGCCCCTTCCCCATGGACTGGTCCGAATTGGACTAGGGAAAGGGGCGCCCCCTTCCTTCCTTCTTCTTCTCCCTTCCCCTTTTCCAATTCCATGTGGGGGTGGAATCCTACTAGGACTAGGGGGTCCTAGTAGGACCCAACACTTTTGGCGTGCCCTATGAGGGCAGGCCTCCTCCTCCCTCCATCCTTTATATATGTGGCCAGGGGGCACCCCATATACACACAAGTTGATCATTGATCTTTCAGCCATGTGCACTGCCCCCATCCACCATAATCCACCTCGGGCATATCGTAGCGGTGCTTAGGCGAAGCCCTGCGTCGGTAGCATCATCATCACCGTCATCACGCCGTCGTGCTGACAGAACTCCCCCGTGAAGCTCTGCGGGGTCGTGAGTTCGTGGGACGTCACCGAGCTGAGCGTGTGCTGAACTCGGAGGTGCCGTGCGTTTTGTACTTGGATCGATCGGATCGTGAAGACGTACGACTACATCAACCGCGTTCTCATAACACTTCTGCTTACGGTCTACGAGGGTACGTGGACGACACTCTCCCCTCTCGTTGCTATGCATCACCATGATCTTGTGTGTGCGTAGGAATTTTTTTTAAATTACTACGTTCCCCAACAGCCAGATCCATCGTTGTCTGCCCCTGGGAGTTCGAGATCTGTTGGAGGAGGTGCTGGAGACAGATGGGAGGCGGCGGCACGGGCGATGGGAGGAGGATCCAAGGAGTGGGAAACCAAGAAGACGGCGGCGTCCAAGGAAGTGGTGCCGCCTCCTGCTGCTGATCCGATTACGACTCCGGCCACCAAGAGCTCTGAAGATCGGTGCCTCAACTGAAACAATCCAGGTCATTTTGCTCCTCGCTGTCCTACCATTCGTTGCGAGAAATGCAACAAACTTGGTCGTATGGCTCAGTTGTGTCAATCATTGAGGCCATGAGAGTGTGTTCCTTTGCTGTGTGGATTTCAGTCCCCTGGATAGCGTTTCTTTTACATCCCTGATCTATATGTTGCTAAACAAAACTCTGAAAAAACTAACAAGGTGGTAATCACCATCATTGAAGGGGCTACTACTGTGAAAGAGATTGAACATGAATTCAATGTTTTTTTACTCATAAGCCTTGTAAAAAAAGTGGCGATGTACTACTCGCTCCATTAGCCCTACTCAATTTGTTATGAGGTTTCCTAATGCTAGTGAGATAGAAAGAGCCTGCTGTTACAGCAAGCGTCTCCCCCTGAAAGATGGCTCAGTTATTGCTTGCATAACTCCATGGTCTGCTTCTGTGGGGCTAAAGAAAATATGGAAAAAAGCATGGGTTAGAGTTAGAAATGTTCCCTTGGAAAAGAGGTGTACTGAACATGTTACATATGTTGGGGGACTTGTGGGCATAACTTTGGAAGTTGATGAAGCCACTCTACATAAGCCTGTATACCAGAATTTTACTTGGGTGCAGAGAGGTAATATAAATTCCTCCGTCTGCTGAAGGGATGCTGGGTGAA
Source organism: Triticum dicoccoides (assembly GCF_002162155.2). Taxonomy (NCBI): domain Eukaryota; kingdom Viridiplantae; phylum Streptophyta; class Magnoliopsida; order Poales; family Poaceae; genus Triticum; species Triticum dicoccoides. Next base: position 536,373,292 of record NC_041388.1, read on the forward strand.
CAATTCTATGATTTATTTTATGAGGTTGAGAAATCGTGTCTGTTGGGGGGGATAAAAACCAATCCTCGGTCGTTGTGGGCAGCAGTGCATCCCCCTCGTTCCCTAAGAAATCTAGGGTGGACTCATACCCTTCTTCTTCTACTGAACAAGGGGATACTAATGCATCTATGGTGGGGAATCATTCGTCTCAGAGCTATGATAAAAGCTCGCAACATTTAGCCGCTGTTGTTGAAATTGATGAAGAGGAGGACAGTGATGAGGGGAACCATACTGAGCTACTGATTGAATCCATGGCTAGAGAGCATGATAATGAAAAAATACCCCATTATGATTCTCCTGTGAACAACAACTCCTTTGAACACAATGATGATGAGGTGAAGAGTGATAGTGGGGGTATGTCTCCTATCCCTACTATCAACTATAAAAAAGGTGCTTGGGAAATTATACAGATCCCCATCCCTCTTTCTCCTATATTTCTTCAACACTGCGATAATCCTCATGGAGTTGTATTTCCTCCTTTGTCAGATTATGTGATATGGCCCTCTTTGCCTCATATTGTCCCTCTTGAAGAAGGTTCAGCGGAAGGGGGAGAAATGCAGTACATACATAGTTGAGTCACCTTCTGGATTGCCCATGCACGATTCTGTGGTGCCTGGGGACATGGCGGCACGCAGACAATTCCAGAAGCTGGAGAGGGTGGAAGATAGGGTTGCCAACAGACTGAAAAAATGTGATGCTGAAGGTAAAAAAAATTCCCAACACTAATAATCTGTTTTCGGTCCTATCTAATATTGATATTGTGTTGTGTGCATCCCTTATGGGAGTACAAATACATGATGATAACTTTGCCACTATTGATGTCATTCGTGAACTAGAAACATCTAGAAATTTACTTCGTGACAAGAAAAATGAGAAAGAATCCCACAACATAACTATTAATGATGGTTTGGGTAATAACATTCCATTATCTTTGACCTGGGATGAGGATTATAAAGAAGAAGAGGAACCTTTTACTCTTGTTCAGTCAAGACAAAAAAAAGAGGAAAAAATCAGCTAAGAAGAACAGTGGTCATTTCGTCTCCTAATGACTCTGTTAGGCCTATGACTAGAAGTCAAAGAAAAGGGAGGATGGTAGGGATGCTATGAATCCTGGCAGACCTACCAGGGTGAGAGATAAACTGGAGCGATATAAATGATAGGTATATTTTGGAATTGTAGGGGGGCAGGTAAGAAAGGCATGTCTAGCTGTCTCACTGACATGATTAGTGCCAATGGGGTAGATTTCCTTGGGTTGCAAGAAACTATGAAAAGCAACTACACTCCTTCCTTTTTTAGGAAGCTAGATCCATATCAAAAGTTTCATTGGGAATGGAACCCTTCTAGGGGAAAATCTGGAGGCATCCTTTGTGGTGTGAATAAAAATAAGTTTGATACCCTAGGAGTGAAACATGGGAAATTTATTTTACAAATTGACCTTTTTGACGAAAGCAAAAAGAGTAAGTGGGCCTTGATGGTTGCATATGGTGTTGCTCATGATGAGTAGAAACTTGAGTTTATGGCAAAAATGTCCTCTATGTGCCATAATACTCGCATCCCTTATTTGATGGGAGGGGATTTCAATATTTTGCGTCATAGCGGGGAGAAAAACAAAAAAACATGTCCCATTTTTATGATGTGTTCAATTCTGTCATTCACCTGTTAGGGCTAAGAGAGATCAGTATGTCAGGAGGCTGTTACACTTGGTCTAACAAACAAGAGAATCCTACCCTGCAAAAATTGGATAGGGTGATGATGTCATCTGACTGGGAGGATTTATATCCTCTCGTTTCTGTTCATAAAATGGTCAATGACAATTCTGATCATAACCCACTTCTCTTGGATGGGGGGTGGCACCATCTAGGGCACCAGGGAATAGGTGCTTTAAGTTTGATAATGCCTGGTTGAATAACCCAGACTTTCTCCCTATTGTGGCCGAGATCTGGTCCAGGCCAGTTTATACTAATGATCCTATTGATATTTTAAATATCAAATTGAAGAGGTTTAAGAAATTTTTCAAAGGTTGGGGCTCGAATATTTTTGGGCATAATAAAATCAGGAAGAACCTTATTAAACTCGAGTTGCAAGAATTAGAAACACTTGAGGAGACTGTTGGTCTCTGTGGGGAGGCTTATACCAGAAAGTTGGGCATCCTAGTTGAGCTTAATAATATATATGTAGAAGAACAACTTCATTGGCATCAATTCTCTAACGAGAGGTGGCTCCTAAAAGGGGATAACAATACTGATTTTTTTTCCATAAAGTGGTCAATGGGCGACGTAGAAAAAACTCTATGATCTCGCTCGAGTATGGTTCAGTGATTGTAGAAGGGACCAAAAACTTATTGTCCCATGGTACTGCATATTATAGAGATTTGTTTGCACCAGCCCCTGACAATATTTGTCACATAGATGCTTCCCTCTAGTCCCAGGATGAAAAAATTTCACCTGAGGATAATGAGGACTTGACACGACCTTTTTCCCTTGAAGAAATCAAAAAGGCTTTATTTGAGATGATATCTAATCGAGCCCCTGGTCCGGACAATATCCCTGTTGAATTTTACCAGATATGGTGAGTGGGGACCTTTTCAGCTTGTTTGAGTGGTTCTATGAAGGCAAGATGGATGTACAACGTTTAAACTATGGTATCATCACGTTGCTTCCTAAAAGTACAGATGCCAAAAAGATCCAGCAGTATAGGCCCATATGTCTGTTACATTGCCCCTATAAATTGATCACTAAAGTCATGGATCTTAGGTCCGACAAGGTTGCTAACAAAATGTTTAGCATTCAACAAAATGCATTCATCAAGGGGAGGCATATTGTGGATGGTATCTTATCTTTACATGAAGTGCTACACTATACCCATGTTAAAAAGCAAGTGGGAGAAGTCCTTAAGATCGATTTCGAGAAGGCCTATGACAAAGTGAACTGGGAGTTCCTACTTGATTGTCATGTTAAACGTGGATTTAATGCCAAGTGGTGCAGGTGGGTTTCGCAAATCCTTAAAAATGGGACAGTAAGTGTGAAGATCAATGATGAGGTGGGACCGTATATTCAAAGTGCCAAGGGGGTACTCCAAGGCGACCCACATTCTCCTTTCTTGTTTAACCTTACAGCTGAGTGCTTGACTAAGATGGTATTTGCTGCTCAAAAAAATGATCTCATCAAAGGGTTAGCCTCTGACCTGATTGAGGGAGGGGTGGGTATCCTCCAATACGCTGATGATACAGTCCTATGTTTCGAGCATGACATAGACAAGGCTGTCAATGTCAAATTGTTGTTGTATCTGTTCGAGCTTATGTCAGGGTTAAAAATTAACTTTGAAAAAAGTGAAGTATTCGTTATTGGTGGGGATAATGATACTGACCTGGCGTATGCAGAGATGTTTGGTTGTCGGGTGGGCACTTTACCTATGAGATACCTAGGGGTCCCATTCACCTATTCCACTCTTAAGAACATTGAGTTGGACTTCCTGGATATTAAGATGATCAAAATACTGGATGCGTGGGTGGCCTATGCAGCGTCCTCTGGGGATAGGCTAACACTATTGGACTCTAGTCTTGATGGAATCCCATCATATTTGATGTCCATGTTTCTCTTTAACAAAACCTTTATTGAAAAAATGAATAAACATCATAGGCGTTTCTTTTGGAGGAGGAAGAATAAGAAACGTGCCTATCATATGGTCAAATGGACCAGGATTTGCCGATCTAAAAATATTGGAGGCTTGGGTATAAAGGACCTCCATAAACAAAACATTAGCCTCCTGGTGAAATGGTGGTGGAAGCTTGAAACTAGTGATGAATTGTGGCAACGTATTATCCGTGCTAGATATTTTAGAAACAAAACTGTTGCAAACATCCGCAGCCGTTTCTCCGATTCTCCTTGTTGGAAATCCATCATGAAAGTCAAGGAAACATATATAGCTGGGAGGAAAATCAATATTAATTGTGGGGATCTGGCCAGGGTTTGGCACGACCCATGGCTAGGTGATGGTATTCTTCGAGAGTGCTTCCTTGTTCTATTTGACATTTCTCAGAACCAAGATTGCACTATTGCTTCTTTTGTAGCAAACAACTATGATCTTACCTTTCGGCGTAGGCTCTTTGGTGAGCTGGAGGATCAATGGAAGTGGATGGTAGATGAGGCAAGGAAAAAAAACCTGAATGACGAACCAGACTCAGTTTTCTGGTCTTTGAATAGTAAAGGGAAATTTACCACAAAATCTGTAAATGAATGATTGGAGAGAGATCTATCTGGTCCCAATTACAAATGGGTGTGGAAAGCCACTATCCCCTTAAAAATTAAGATTTTTTTGTGGCAGATACCTTTGAAAAATATGATGCTCGCACTCCTTTGAAGGCTGTTTTCACCGCTTGTTCGTTTATGCTATATTGGGCAGGGCTACTTAAGGAGGAGGACAAGACGAAGTTCCAGGCTGGTGTGAAGAGGCTGGCTCATGCGGCGGCTGCTCTGGCGGACAGATCATACTCGAGAGGCGGGCTTCTTCTGGGAGATGGTGATGGCATCCAGACCGACTAGCTTTTCATCTTATTCTAGCTTAGCCTTCATCCACAGGGGTTTGATGCCCGCTGGATTATTGTTGTTGTCTTTTGGCCCCTCATCTGCGGAGTCTTGTCTCTTAGACGGTCGTTTATCTGGACGCTGGTTTGTTGGTCATCATGCGGTGGGTTTCCTGGCAATGCACCAACTCGCTCCTCCCCTTTCTGTCCCCTTTTGCTGGTAGTGGCTCTATTTGGTTCAATGCCTAGTTAGTGCGTGGTGTTGAACTGATGATATAAATAGACTGATGTATTTCCGTTGATTGCAAAATTAATGAAAATGGGTGTGATCCCGGTTGGGATGTGCAACAACATGGCCACGCCTTGCACATCACAAAATCATTGCGAATAGATCATCCCTTGATAAACGTACTCTGCACCAGAAGCAAGGATGATCTTCATGACAAGATTAGCAGAGAAAGATATTAAGCTGATGGGGCGATAGTATTTTGCTTCTTCCGCATTTGGACTCTTGGAAATAAGTATCATTGTAGCCTCGTTCAGCACTGCCAAATGCCTAGCATCTAGCCCTTCAATAGCCCCTTGATAGCATTCATGACATCAGACTTAATAGTGTCCCAGCAAGATTGAAAAAATAGCCCGGTGTAGTCCTCCGGCCCGGGTGCCTTCCTTGGCTTCATATCCATTAGCATAACCTTAACCTCGCCAACGAGAACTGCGCATCAAGATCAACAAGCTTCCTCTGGACGATGGCAAGCTCCGAGCGAGAAGTTCAGCCTGCAGGTTCTCTACTGCCGCATACCAATACTTACATTGAACTACTACCACAGCGCCTCAATTTTCTCATCTTGCCCTGAAATGTACTGCACATTGTGCTTTAGCGAAAGAACCATTGTATATTCTTCTATGGGCAGTGGTTTTGGAGTGAAAAAAGTTGTATTGGCATCGCCGTCTCTAAGCCAATCAATCCTCGATTGCTGCCTCCAGTGTGATCGTTACAGTGAAGCAACACCTAACAAGTTCATATTTAACATACCCCTCAAGTTGCGCTCCCTTGATTTTTGCCCGGTTATCCGAAATTAACTGGCCAACTCTCTTCTTTTTAATTAATCGATGAGGCAAAACTTTTGCTTTCGTTTTTTTTAAAGTTGTTCTCTCTGGCCGTCAGGTCACGCTCATCCATGGCCGAGGCCAGCCTACCAAATCAGTTCACTCGAAATGGCCGCACGCAACTTCAAGAAATCTGAATTTTGTCTGAATTCAAGAAATCTGAATTTTGTCTCCATCAGCTTGCGGTCCATACACCGAAATCAATCTGAAGCTTAACAAAGTTGGAGTATGCAGCACCGCAACCCTGAGCCACCACTTGAACATCAAGAATTTCCGAACTTTTATTCTTGCAAACATGCATAAAATTGCAGGCCTATGAGATCCAACGACACTTGTGACCACACCAGGTTCCACATCAATCAATACGCAAAAGAATGACTTGCCATGAAAACAAAATCGACAGGCAGGCAGGCATACAAAAACCAACATGCACGATCAGAGTCAGACGCACGCGGCGGCCCTTGCGCCCTCCCATGACACTTGCAGCCTTCGCCAGAGCTTGATTCTGCAGCTCGGTGAGTGGCTTCAGCCCATAGCGCTCCAGAGGCTCATCTCTCCACCCCTGGCTCCGCGATGGAGGAATTTTTGACAAAAAGGACCCCTTGACCAGTGAAAATGTCAAAAAAGACCACCCATGGACAAAAATGTCAAAAAAGACCACCTACACCGTGGCGGCAGGTGCGCCAGCCGACACGTGGCACCTGCCGCCACGGGATCCGGCGGCAGCACCTGCCGCCACCGGCTTAGGCGGCAGCCTCAGCTGCACAGAATTTTGACCGACGACGCATGCGAAAACGGAACGGGCTGGCGACATGGCACCTGCCGCCCCGCTCTCTGGCAGCAGCCTGTGCTGCTTTTCTGTTGGGCCATAGGTGGCAGACGCTTTGCTAGTCGAGATGCACTGGCCAGATGCCTTTTCTGTTGATTGAGTTAGACTAAACACCTCAGTCGGTCAGTCCTGTATTTAGGATTAATCCAGATGACTCCACATAGCACAGGGCAACGAGAGAGAGATGGGTGCACAGAAAACAAAACGGCATAGGCACCACGGCCAGCAATGCGTCTGCCACACTAAGAACCAACGGACGTGCCGTTTGGCGTGAAAAGCAGCACAGGCTGCCGCCAGGGAGCGTGGCGGCAGGTGCCACATCGCCAGCCCGTTCCGTTCTTGTGTGTGCCATCGACCGAAATTCTGTGCAGCTGAGGCTGCCGGTCGAGCCAGTTGCGGCAGGTGCTGCCGCCAGATCCCGTGGCGGCAGGTGCCACGTGTCGGCTGGCGCACCTGCCGCCACGGTGCAGGTGGTCCTTTTTGACATTTTCGCTCGTTGGTGGTCTTTTTTGACAATTTCATTGGGCAGGTGGTTCTTTTTGACGAAAAATCGCGATGGAGAGGCCCGTCTTGCTCATGACGCGAGTCAGCCTTCACAGTGGTGGGTCCTAGGGGTGGCAGCGTCGGGATCCGGTCGGTCCATGGATGGGGTTCACTGTGCAGCATGTGATTGGGCTGCTGTGTTGGCCAGATGATCTCAAAAAGAAAAAGAAAAATAAGCTGTGTTGGTCAGAGCGATGAGATGAGGGCAACTCCAACGCATGACCCGAACGGACATTCGTTTGGTCCCGATTCGGTTCGTTTGGGGCGGCAAAATGGATGCCCATGTTCGATTTGGATCGTGTTCGTGGCTCGGTGCACCCAACGCGCGAACATTGTCCGTGTTAGACTTAAAAAAACACCCAAAAAGGCATTAGAAAATATTTTAAAATATAAATATATAACAAACTTAATTAAACAGTCCACCATAGTCACGTCCCACACACAGTACTTAAGATGAAATTTTAAAAAAACATGAAAAAGGTAGTTCAGCCGCCCCGCGTGCCATTGATGCCGTCGTCGTCTTCACGTGCCACCATCCTCGTGTCGCTGGTCAGGTCAATGTAGGTGGGGGCGTCCAGAGGTGCGGCGGACGAGTGTTGTGCAGGCTGCGATGGTGGTGGTGGTGGTGGTGGTGAAAACGACGTCCATGCACGCTCCTCTGTGGCCTCCTCCTTCACCTCCTGCTTCACGTCCAGCTCTGGCAAGTAGACGTCTCTGGAGGTCAACGGCTCCAACATCTCCTGCAGCCCCTCCCATTCCTCCTCCTGGGGACGCATGTACTCCCGCTCGGAGTCCTCCATGACAGCCTGCACGAGCCGCTCTTCCTCCTCGTCTGTCATGGCGGGATATTGCAGGGGCGGCGGTGACGGGGAGGGAGAGGGTGTCGGCGTTGGGCCACGCACCCGCGTGCGGCCGCACGCTCTAGGCGGGCTTAGTGCGCGCACACGAGGCACACGAGGCGGGCTACGAGCACGACCGGCAAAAAAAGTTTGCCGACGCATGTCGTGCTCGTCCTGGAACCACGTGTCCCAGAGGCGCGAGTCGACGTCGTACCTGCGGTCGGCAAGGTACTAGCGTGGAATCCGGGCGCGACGGCGGGCGATCTCCTGGTGGCGGGCACGGCCCCTCGCCGGGACGGGGAGAATGGGCACCCGATGCAGGCTCAGATGCCACCCATTTGGGGAGGTGGGCATCTGACAACGGCGGCGTGGTGCCGGCCTCCGAGTTCCGGCGGCAGATGGCGATCTTGACGTAGGCCCGGAAGCGTGGAGTGGCCGCCAGAGGGGATATGGAGAAGGATGCCAGCGAGGTGGAGTGCCTGGCCGCGCTTCTAGACGAGGCGTTCGAAGACCCGCCTCGTGGTCGTGCTTGCTCTTCTTGCCGGGATGCCACTTTCAGAACCCCATGGCCGGTGGGGAGCGAGGTGGGCAGCGGCGCTAGGCTAGGGTTTGCTGTCTGGGAGGGAGGGAGCAATGGAGATGGTGGGGAAGTGGAAGTCCACGGCTTCGCCATAAAAAAGGACGCGGCAGGGGGCGCTGGGTGGCTGACCGGCGGGCCCGTCCACCCATATGCATTGACTGGGTAGGTGGGAGGTAGTTGGACAGCAGACACGCGGGCCCGAGGCGGATGACGAGAGGCCGCGTGCCCGTCTGTCGTGTGTCCGTTTGACCGCAAAACCAAATCTAGTTTACGTCCAGGATGGTCAAAACCAAATCTAGTTTACATCCAGGATGGGACAAGCTGGACCAGAAGTGGATGTTTCTTTGTGGATGGGGTCACGCATCCGGCCGGCTCGTCTGTCCATTTGGATGCAAACGGACATTCTGTTAGAGCTAAACATGCCGTGCATGTACTGTGTCCGAGTAGTACTTGTATATGGGTCCGAGTAGTACTCCGATACAACAGTAAATTGAGTAGGAGTAGTAGTACATGTACCGACTAGGTTTGATGGCGCTGGCTAGCTCCTATATATGTTCACGCATACCCCCTGTAACCGATCACCGAGTAAAAGCAATAGAGAGGCATGGCCAATGGGTGGCCTCAACCTGCTGCCCCGCAGGTCCATGTAGGATCGGAGTTAGGTTCGAACTAAAAGGTATAGCCTCGCATTAGCGGATCCGGCTTGCCTGCTCCCTCGTCATGCTCCCATCCGTGCTCCCACTTCATCCTACGGCTGTCCTTTTCTTCTTTTCTTTCTAATCTAATCATCTCCCCCCTGATTTTAAGAGGGTGGGGCCGAGCCTTATTTTGTTTCAATTAAATCATGCCACGTATGCGGGAGCATGGATGAGAGCACGTTGGGGGAGCAGGCAAGTCTCGTCCCGCACTAGTAGGTGTAGCCTGCAGAAGAGCCGGCCTCTTCGGTGTGTAAAGCGAGAGAAAGAAAGAAAAGGGCAGCTCTGCTGATGCATGCAAGGAGAGAGATAGAGAGAGGAAGAACAAATACTACGCATGTGAAGGGCGATGGGTCCCGCTGCAGCAGTGTGGCTACGGTTGGCCAGAATATTTTCAAAACGGTAGCTTCCTTACTTTTTGATTAGTTTAAGAGTTGAGGCAGTACCAGGGTGATGCCCCCATTGTACATGCCCTAAGAGGCTTTGGCTATCAATCCATCGATCAGTTTTTCCGTGTTGCCAAGTTCATGCGAGTTCCGTCGAAACGATCGATTGAATCGATTCAAGTCTAGCTAGCTAGGCTGGACGTGTGTGTGCAGTGGCGGACCCACCATTGGGGCGAGCTGGGGCGGCCGCCCCGGGTCGCCGGCGGCGGAGAATCGTCCCCCACCTACACATCTGCCGATCTGCGGGCTGCGGCAGCGCTATTTTCTGTTTCAGACTTCAGAAAGCAGTGGGGCTCTTCTCTGTTTCTTTTTTAGCGATCGAAGGGGTACGTCCGTAGGTGATGGAGAAAGAGACTTGGGCTGGTCCGGTAGACTGGACTGGGCTACTACAGCCTACAGGCCCAAACAGACGACATCGAGCCCAATCGATCTCTCCTTTCCTTTCCTCGTCAAACAGAAAAAAGATCCCCAATCGACCCACAAACCGCATTGAGAGTTCCCCTCACGATCTATGACCATATATACAACTCTCATCACATTCATAATTTTGTAGGTCTCATTTAAAAATTAGAGTTATGGGATCATATTGTGGCTTAAGGGCATCTTCAAGGGAGACATGCAAAACTCAGGTATATGTCTGATCGGACACTTTTGTTTACTTTTACAATCTAACGCGGTCTTGCATCGGTCCGTGAAGTGATTCGGACGTCCATTTTTTGGTAAAGTGGAGACAAACATGGAGAACTATACCTCTGGACATCTTTTGATCAACCAAAAGCCTTCGCGTGGTCCTACTCTCTTCTTTCTATCCGCACATGCATGGTCACCTCTTCTCTGTCTCCTCTCAACCGGACACACCACAATATCCCACCCGGAATGGCTTCACACATGATGTTTTATGGACGTCACGTGGACGATGCTATGATCTCACGTTCCTTATTTATGGATGGATTTCATCTAACGGTGATTAGTTACTGTCGTGCACACATCGGGCGGAAAAACGTCGGCTGCGTAGCACTGCTCTATCTCACTACATGCATGGTCCCCATCTACTTTTTCTCCTCCCAGCCGGATACTTTGTAATTAGTGTTGGATGGCTCCCTTCCATATCATATCCGCGGACAACGTCCGAACACAAAAACGGACATGTACCCGAGGAATTTGCGGGTTAGTGCTAGAGATGCCCTAAGTGAGCATTTCAAGCGATAATAGTCTATGTTAGCAGTTTACTACTCCCTCCGTCCCATAATATAAGAACGTTTTTGACACTAGTGTCGTGGAATTGTCACGGCAGATGTCCTCTTGCAAGGACTTAGCCATGGAGCCATCGCAACTAGGAAGCTTAAAGGGGTTAATCGGGACAAAGCACACGAGAGGTTTATACTAGTTCTGCCCCTTACGGTGAAGGAAGGCCTACGTCTAGTTGGGTTGGTATTGCTTGAGGTTTCGATGACCAGGGAGCGAGATACGCTATGCCTGGCTCTCGATGAGTTGTTTCTTGCCCTAAGCCGCTGGCGGGTCGTCCCCTTATATACATGGGTTGACGCCCTGCGGCCTACAGAGTCCCGGCCGGCTCATAAACAGTGTCCGGCTCGGCGACTAGTTACTTCTACCTTACAGTACAAGTTATACCATCATGGCGGTTTATCTATACATGCCTCAGAGTATCCTGTGGGCCTTTATGCCTTTAGTGAACCGTCATCTTCATGCCTTGGTCTTGGGCTGCTGATAAGCCTCTCTTTGTGTAACCCGGCCCCTCCTGGACAGCTTACACAAATAGTTATATCCCCAACATTAGGCCCCAGATTGATTTGAACCGGTTCATGTCGATCTCTAAAAACCTTATGAACTGGCCTTCAGTCTTCTGTCTTGTGTGAAAATTGTAACCCGCCGTGATGTCATCATCTGGATCCAGATTAAATCATCATGACGTCATCTTTGATAAAACTTATATTTTAATCCATCATATCTTCAACGGATCTCTGCCTTTACTGACCTTCCCGAAAATCGAGGCGTCGGGGCCGCTGGATAATGATGTCTTGGTCTCCTCGTTCTCGCGCCGTCTCAGTCGGCCCCTCCTTATAAATAAACACGACCTAGGTCTTTTTCATTTCCTCCAGTCGTCTTCTTCCTCGCACTCCCTTCTCTACCGCTCGAGCTCCGCCGCCGCCACCGTCGGAACCCTCGTCTTCATCGACTCAGGCCGCTGCATCACCCTGATTCGGACCAGAAAGCGACAGCGACCCTTCGCAGCTCTTCCGCATCCGTGAGTTCTTCTGTTCCCCTTTCTCAGATCTGCATTGGAGCCATCTTTGAGTTCGTCGGCGTTCATTGCCGCCCGACGCAAGCTTTCATTAGTTCTCACCTCCAATGCCTCGTTTAGATTATGAAAACAACATAGAACTGCTGCGGAACATGTTTCATGCTTATTCTGCACGAAAACAGATCTTATTTCCTTGATTTAGAAGCCCTTCTTGAGTATATGAGCTTCCCTGTACTGTTTTAGGTCTAGAAATTTTTCCTTTCCAGAGCGTCGTTTGATCCAAAATAATATTTGCAACTTGTGAAACCTGTTTGCTCCACACTTAGCCAAAAACTGCGTCTGTTGACTCTGTTTCAGCCATAGTAACCGGTTTAAGATAACACCGGCTGTCAGCATCACTTGCTTTTGGCGACTTAAGAAAACTTTAATCATCTTTAACACCTGCAGCTGTTTAAACATTATCACATAGTTACCTGTATGTCATTAGGCCCCTTCTTAAGCCGCCATCTTAGATAACCCAACAATGCTTATTCTCCGGGTTATAATAAACCGGAAAATTTCCTTTATCTTGTTTGTAGGCTTCAATTTACATAATGGCACCCAAAGCTGTCAAACCCCCGGTGACCTGCAACTGGGTCCCATCCATTGTCACAGAGAGCAAATTGTCCGAATTTGTGAAGTCTGGCTATCTGCCCAAGAAGGAGGTCACGTCTTATCGTGCTCCTGGCCCGTCCGAGGAGAAACCTCATCCCAAAGAAGGGGAGGTAGTAGTCTTTACAGATCATATGAGCCGGGGCTTCGCTCCACCCGGTTCAAAATTCTTCAGAGACGTTTTGCACTTCTTTGACTTAAGACCTCAAGACATCGGGCCTAATTCCGTGTCAAACATCTGCAACTTCCAAGTTTTCTGTGAGGCTTACCTTGGAGAAGAACCCAGCCTACTTTTGTTCAGGGAATTGTTCTATCTGAACCGGCAGAATGAGCGCGCCAACGAGCCCAGTTTGGAACATGGTGGCATATCAATTCAAAGGCGGAGAGACTGCCTATTCCCTTACGCTGAATTGTCGAGTATCCGAAGGACTGGAACCAAACATGGTTCTACTGCCATGATTCTTCTCCGGCTGGTGAAAACCCGCTTCCCGGCTTCCGTGCATTATGCCTTGAATCTAGTCACCTGCTGCCGGATAAGTTGTCTGCCATTGAACGTCTGCCACTCACCCCCAAGATCAAGAAGATTAAAGCTCTCTTGGGGAACGGCTTGGATGGCATTGACCTGGTCCGAGTCTGGGTTGCTTGGAGGATAATTTCATTAAGCCGCCGCCCCGGCTTAATGTGTAACTACTCAGGCGAGAAAGGTGACCCTCAGCGTCATAGTCCTGACGACTTATCAGATGACGTAGTGGAAGCTACAACTCAGTCTTTGTTGAAGGAAGGTACAGTGACTAGTAATGCCTTCGGCTTACTGCCCTTCTGCCAGAAGAACCCGGCCCCTGCAGTAAGTTTTCAGTTTCAATGACTGCTTTCATTTTGTTACACTGTATTCTTACTCATAACCCTTTATAACCTTTTACAGGATAATGACAACTTCTGGAAAATCCAGTATGATCATGAGGCGGCCAAGCAAGCCAGGGCGGCCAAGAGAGCCGAAAGAAAAACCGCCAAGCCCACCACTTCAAGGAAGAGGAAGCCAAGTGCTTCTGAGATGTTTCAGCTTGATGATTCTGATGATAATGAGGAAGAGGTAACTTGTCAATTTCCCTGACTATTGTATCATCATTTTACTGACATGATTTCTCTTTCAGGAAGACACGGGAAACAGCCAACCCGTCGAAGAAGAGGTAACTATAATCTCCTCCGACTCCGAGCCTCTGCCGCGTCAGAAAATTTGAAGAGTAACCCGGAAAGTTAGATTTTCACATCCTTTGGCTTACCAAGACCCTGACTTTCTTTTGAAGCAACAGCAACTTGAAAGCCGGAGGCAGACCCGGACCAGCAAGGATGCAGAACTCTCCTCCGGCTTGCCTGACACAACCCGGAAGCGTCGGACTGAGGTTATCTCTGACTTATCCCCTTTTTTACCTTTGGCGGGTCTAATCCGTCAACCTCTCAATTCATCTGACTCCAATTATCAGGATACATCTCCTTCATCCGGCGAGTCTATGCAGTCAAACATGCCGGCTTTTAAGACGGCCCCTGGGTAATATCAATTTGTTTACCTTATGCTCTTCCTTATGTCTCTGTACTCATTTTTCCGTTTTGTCCATAGCGTGCAAGTGAAGGCCAGGAAGAAAGCAAAGAAAGATAAGCCGGCCCAGGACCCTGTTGTAACTGAGCCGGCGCTTGGAACGGCCACACCTGATACTTCTGTTCATGAGCCGCCACCTCCATTATCTCATGATGCTCCGGTAACCTCTTCTGACCCGCCTGCTGAACAAGTCATCAATGATTTTGTTAACCCGGAGGCACCTAGCCCCGCCAAGGCAGATGACCCGGAAGTTGAGTTTCTGAAGACTCAATTTGTTGAGCCAGCACAGCCCACTGTCCTTGCCAAGTGTTCGGCTAAAGCGGAGTTGCTAGAACGCCGTAAGGCCAAGATGGATATCACCGACTATACTCATTTGAGTATTGGAGAGATCGTCTCGGGCTACATCAACCAGGTGCAAAGCAGTCGTGACCTGGAAATTGACATGGTGAAGCAAATACAGCAAAAATCTAAGGTATGACTTACGCTTCCTTACTTTCAATCATACTTACTGTACCAGCCCCCAAGTCTATTTCTTATGAATAAATATGCTGTAGACTTAGAAACATTGTTAGAGTTGTTTGTCCAGCTTAAAAGAAAAAGTATTTAAAACGGCTGTAACACAATACCTTTAACTTGCGATACACATTAGCCCCCAAGTGCCGAGCATCTTTGCTTGCAAAGTGTTTGGGACTTTAATATCCAAGACCGGCTTAATAAGTTAGAAAGCTTCAGTATACATTAGCCCCCAAGTGTCAAGTATGTTTGCTTGCAAAGTGCTTGGGACTTAAGATTATTTATCATGACTCTGACTGTAACCCGGGATAATGCAAGCCACCATAAGTCAATTTGAATCGGAGATTGCTGACCTTAACAGCCGCCTGTCAGCCTAGGAACTGGAAATTCAAAATGCCAATTCCAAGTTTGAATTCAGCATCTCTGAGCAAGAGAAGCTGAAGAAGAATTTTGAAGCGGATAAGAAAATCTGGGCTGACGAACAAGCCTTATTGGTGACCCGGGCCGAGACAGCAGAAGCATCACTTGCAGCAGTAAACACTGAACTGTCCGGCTTAAAAGATCAGATATCTCAAATGGTCTCAGCAATCTTTGGTAAGTATTAATATATGAAAATTTAAATACTGCAAACCTTTCGTTGGTAAATACCTTAATTCTTATCTCCGGTTTACCTTATGCTTTTCAACAATATAGGCCCCAGGAGTACCAACCTTAAGCAAAATATGCTGATCAAGCTGAAGGCAGTATATACACTGGTGGAACAACTGTACACCGGGTCACAACGTGCTCTGGCCGTTGTGGCTTTATCCAATGAAGTTCCTTATCTCCTTCAAGATGTGCTGAAACGGCTTGATGTACTCCCTCAGCGGGTTCAAGAGCTAAGGCGGGCGTCCGCAAGAGCCGGGGCTATAGCAGCGTTGAGCCGGGCTAAAGCATTTTATCCTGAACTAGACCCGGCCGACATCGCTCTTGGATACCCGAGTCTAAAGGAGGACGGCACCTTATTTAACGAGGCAGACTTTACCGCCTGTGTGAAAGACATGCACCCGGTGGCTACTCTTATTGGGAATGACACCGATCTGACCAAATATCAACCGGGTTACGATAGGGAGAACCGGAGGATTCCAACACCTCATTACCATGAAGTCAGCCTAGTTCCTCCAACTCGTAAGCACACTTTTGCCGCTGAAGTCGACCCAACCGGCTTAATAGATGATGAAGCTGAGTTTGAAGCCTTGAGTGGCATTGACTGGGCCTCGTCATCCTTCCAGGACAGGGCAACCGGCGGAGAGGTGGAGAGGGATAACCAGGAAGCTTCAGGTCAACCCCAAGAGTAAATCGCCAGGCGTCATATGCTTGTGTCTTTGTATTAAAAACAATGCCTCATCATTCAGACTCGGGGAGTCTTGTAATAGAGTAGAAAATACTTTGAATTTTGTCATGCCTTCACGCATGCTGATGGCACTTTAATACTTGCATAAGCCGTCGTCACTATGCACTTGCAGTTGATATGAATCTGTTATATCCTTGCAGAAATGTCTTGTATTGTCCTGCACATAAGATAAACAGAAATCCCTTGGCGACTTATCGCATTGAGGGTAACATAAGCCTTGATAACCCGGAATACACACCGAATATTTACAGGAAAACCAACTTATGATTTAAACTTAGTAGACATAATCATAATGATATACCTGTGATGCTTACGGTTATCTTTCCGGCTCATATAACCCAACCCCTGAGGTTGAGTTTAACTCCTGAAAATTGACACATAAAGTTCACCTGGCACTTATCAACCTCATATAACCAATGTTAAGCCGGAGGATTGCAGTACACTCCATTGTATTTTCAAGAGATTCTCAAGATAATCAAGTATAATGAATAAAACTTAAAAGGCCTCTGATTCGAATATGATCAGTGAACCGTTCCAAAGGGGTTAAGCTAAGATTCGGATACGATCATATAGCCCCCAGTGGTTGTGGCAATGCCGATCAAGTGGGTATCGACAGCTATGTTCTCTTTGGTTCGAATACGACCTATGTTTGAACAGGAAGCCCTCAGGTGACCATAAGAGTTGTTTAATGACGCTGATTCGAATACGATCCACGTCAGACCCAAAGGGGTTAAGCTATGATTCAAATATGATCAAGAAGCCCCCAAGTGGGTTTGGCAGTATGCCGATCAAGTGGGTATCGACAGCTATGTTCTCTTTGGTTCGAATACGACCTATGTTTGAACAGGAAGCGCTCAAGTGACCATGGCTAGATTCAGATATGATCATAAGCCGGACCAAAGGAAAAGTCGGATTCAGATATGACCCGCTTCCTCTTGGTTATCTCCACCACCTGACAAAGAAGACACATAAACCTTATTTGGGAGTGGAAAAAAGGACAGAGGTCCTGCTTTATTGCTTTATGTAATATATACATAGTATAAATATATACACATTAGAGCCGGTGGCTCAAGTATAGTAAGGCCGAAGATGAGCTATATTCCACGGCCGGCGGGTCTCCTCCTCCGATTTACGTGAGTCTATTTAGGATCCAAGTTGGCACTGATGCTGAACTACTTAGACGAATCGCCTGGAGTAAAATCAACAAGCTTAGTCTCTGCAACCGACTTAAACTTCATGGTCGGGTCATGTTCCGTAGTCGGCTTCTTGAGAGAGGTCATATCTGTCGGGTCAACGTTGTTTTGATAAAACTTGAGCTCCTCTGCTGCACAGACAGACTCGGCATAAGCCGCGTCGCCTTCTTCACACTCCAGGGCCACTTTACGACTTCCATGCACAATAATGGTGCCCTTATAACCCGGCATCTTGAGCTGCAAGTAAACATAACACGGTCGTGCCATGAACTTGGCATAAGCCGGCTGCCCGAACAAAGCGTGATATGGACTTTGATTTTGACCACCTCAAAGGTTAACTTCTCAGCCCTAGAATCATGCTCGTCTCCAAAAGCCACCTCCAGCTCAATCTTACCCACAGGATACGCCGACTTACCAGGCACCACTCCATGGAAGACGGTGTTGGAAGTCTTTAAGTTCTTGTCAGTTAAGCCCATGCGCCGAAAGGTCTCGTAATAGAGGATGTTGATGCTACTACCTCCATCCATGAGCACCTTAGTAAATTTGTAGCCACCAACCTGCGGTGCCACTACCAGGGCCAGTTGACTCAGATTATCAAACCGGGGAGGGTGATCCTCCCTGCTCCAGACAATGGGCTGTTCTGACCACCGTAAGTAACGAGGGACTGCCGGCTCAACAGAATTCACAGCCCTCTTATGAACCTTCTGATCACGTTTACACAAACTTGTGGTGAACATGTGATATTGTCCATTGTTTAACTGCTTTGGATGGCTCTGATAACCCGACTGCTGTTGCTGCTGACCTCCTTGACCAGACTGCTATTGATGATAACCACCCTGGTTTCCCTGAAAACCGGACCCTGAGCCGCCGCCCGGGCCATGAAATCCGCCACCTCCTGAGCCGCCGCCTGGGCCTTGATTGCCATCAAACATATTGGAGTTCTTGAAAGCTTTCATGATTGCACAATCCTTCCATAAATGAGTCGCTGGATGTTCCCGGGTGCCATGTCTCGGACAAGGCTCATTGAGTAGCTGTTCAAGAGACAGACCTGACCCGCCGGATCGAGGGGGCGGTTTCCCCTTGCGCTTCTGATTGTTACCCTGTGCATTAGCCACAAATTCCGGGTTACCATCCGCCTTACGCTTATTGCCTCCTTGATTTGTCGGGTTATGCTGCTGACCCTTTCCATTACCGTTCTTCTTTCCCTTCCCTGTCTTTTCCTCATCAGACGCGGGATCCTTGGTACTATCAGAATCGGCATACTTGACTAAAGCCGCCATCAGCGTCCCCATATCATTGCAGTCACGCTTAAGGCGCCCCAGTTTCTGTCTCAGAGGCTCAAAGCAGCAATTTTTCTCCAGCATGAGCACTGCTGAGCCGGCATCCATCTTGTCATACGAATGTATTATCTCTTTGACCCGGCGCACCCAATGAGTCGTGGATTCACCTTCCTCCTGCTTACAACTTGTCAAGTCCACAATCGACATAGACTGCTTGCAAGTGTCCTTAAAGTTCTGGATGAAACGAGCCTTTAGCTCTGCCCATGAACTAATAGAATTGGGTGGTAAGCCCTTTAACCAAGAACGGGCCGTTCTGTCCAACATCATGGTGAAGTATTTAGCCATCGCTGTGTCACTGACCTCCAGCAGCTCCATGGCCATCTCATAATTCTCGATCCACGTCCCTAGCTGTAAGTCGGCCGTATAGTTTGGCACCTTTCGAGGTCCCTCAAAATCTTTGGGCAGACGTACATTACGAAGAGCCGGTACCAGACAAGGAACCCCTCCGGTTCTAGTAGCAACACCCGCCTCCACGGAAGTCGTCGGATAAGCCGGTAAGTCCTGTTGGGCTGCTATCTGAGCCGCTAGCTGAGCCGCCCGCTCGTCCTCCTGACGTATCCGATCCTGTACCGGGTTATACCCACCAGGCTAGTTCTGGCGTTGGGTATTACTTGACAAGGCTTCTGACTCCATGTGTCTGCTGTAACTCGGGCTCTGGTTTGGACGTGGCGGAGCTAACCAGGGCGGAGGAGTTGAGTGAATCCTGTCCCGGCTGTAGGAGTAGGTCTCTTGCTGAGCCAGAGATGTTTGAACAAGTTCCCCGATCCTCCGGGTTTCCACCGCTGTCGGGTCATCACCGTCCACTGGGAGAGTCGCCAAACGCGCTGATGCTGCGATTAAGTTCTCCATGGGGTTGGAGAAGTGACCCGGTGGTATCGGCATGTAACGGGGCGGTGCCATATTGCCATGAAGAGGCGCCGTCACCTGAGGCTGAACCGGACCCCCCGCTTCGGATGTCATAAACTGATTTGCACCTGGCGGGTTACTTGGGCAGGCTCCGGGTGCAGCAAAGAGATTCCGAGGATCATAAACCTGAGGTAAATGGGACTGAGTTTTCTGATGTCTCCTCCTCATTACCTCATTAGATGCATTTAGGCTCATATTGAGCTGAAAAGCCTCTGTCTGAAGCTGCTGCGCCCGTGCGTCCAAAGCCGCCCGCTCTGTGGCCAATCTAGTATCTTCAGCTGCTAAGGTTTCCTTGGCCCGGGCAATTTCCTCACGAACCTGTGCCACCTCTGCCTCATGCTCAGACTGGTTCGCAAGGATGACTGTGGCAGTTAACAGGGCCGTAAGTTTATCCATGAGATCCATCAGCACCTGAGCCGGTGAGCGCACAGGGCCTCCTGCCCCGGCTGCTCCTAACCCGGACGTTATTGCCGTTGAAGCCATAGAATTTTGGCCGGGTTGAGTGCCAGCCATGAAGACTCCTGCCCAGTTTGGCGACTCTGAGGGGTCCGGAATAGTGCTGCCATTGGAACAGCCCCCAAGCACGCCATCTTGAACTTGATACAGCGAGTCTGTTGAGCCGGCGGACGATTCACCGCCAGAGAGGACGGCCGGCTCACCATCACCTTCAGATCCTTCAGAAAGTTCACCTCCATGGATGAAACCCACAAAGGCACGCTTCACGACGGGTTGAGCTCGGGCGGGTTTCGCACGCTGAGCCGTCTCGACGAGGTCGGTGCAGTTGTCCGGCTCAGGGCCCAGCTCACCGATCCGGCCGATGAAGACGTGAATTCCGCCAAAGGGGACCCGGTACCCATACTCAATTGAGCCGGCGTCGGGGCCCCAGCCTTCGTCGTCGATGTAGATCTTGCCGCGACGACTCTTATTCATCCGGCCAACCGCGTATCCCTTGAGCCCTTCGAAGCTGCCCTTCAAGAACTCAAATCCACCGTGCGCTGGCCCCACGGTGGGCGCCAACTGTCGTGGAATTGTCACGGCAGATGTCCTCTTGCAAGGACTTAGTAATGGAGCCATCGCAACTAGAAAGCTTAAAGGGGTTAATCGGGACAAAGGACACGAGAGGTTTATACTAGTTCAGCCCCTTACGGTGAAGGAAGGCCTACGTCTAGTTGGTTTGGTATTGCTTGAGGTTTCGATGACCAGGGAGCGAGATACGCTATGCCTGGCTCTCGATGAGTTGTTTCTTGCCCTAAGCCGCTGGCGGGTCGTCCCCTTATATACATGGGTTGACGCCCTGCGGCCTATAGAGTCCCGGCCGGCTCATAAACAGTGTCCGGCTCGGCGACTAGTTACTTCTACCTTACAGTACAAGTTATACCATCATGGCGGTTTATCTATACGGGCCTTAGAGTATCCTGTGGGCCTTTAGGCCTTTAGTGAACCGTCATCTTCATGCCTTGGTCTTGGGCTGCTGATAAGCCTCTCTTTACGTAACCCGGCCCCTCCTGGACGGCTTACACAAATAGTTATATCCCCAACAACTAGTGTAGTGTTAAAAACGTTTTTATATTTTGGGACAGAGGGAGTAGTTTTGAAGAGATTTTTGTATTTTTTTTGTTGTTGAATGCGATGAGTTTTGGTTGAATAAAGTGGCATTTGTACCAAAAAAATAAATTAAACGTTAAATGTTCGCCCCAGCTAACTTCAATTCCTGCGTCCGCCACTGTGTGTGTGCACTGTTTATCAATCAAGCTGCTAGCTTGCACGTACGTCTGCGGTTGCTCCGGTATTTTGGTCTAACAACGATCAAAAGCCAACACATTCTCGAACGATTTGGGTTCGTTCGCTGGAGTTGGCATGAGGGCCCCTCGAGTAATAGAGAGACTGGGTTGCATGGTGGTTCGCGGCGTCCGGTGCGATGCTGCCGGAGGGCGCGGGCGCCGGTGCTGATCTCGTGGTGCCAGGCAGAAAGATGGTCTGGCCTCGCAGACGAACCGGGTCAGGCAGGCTGTTTGGAGGATGGAGGTGTTGGACCAGAGCAAGTTGCAGACAGGGTGATCTTCCCTGTTCGTGAAAGTCAGACGGATAGAGGAGCAGAGAAAGGAACAGCTGCCGCCAGTGCCAGAGGTGGGCGCTCTTGTCTGACGGTCCGTCCGGTGGGCGCCGCGGATGCACTTAACAGACCAGCATGCAACAGGTAGTGGGTCTTTGACTTTGGTGGATCGCAACCATGTTGAACCGGATACACATTCCTTGTTGCATGCCAACGCAGCAGTGTATGAATGCCAACACAACATTTGTTTCAAAAAAAAAAAAAATGCCAACACAACACAACACACCTTGTTGCTTGCACAGAACCGTTGTGGGCTTCTTTACTCACGGGACAGGCTGATAAGAATGGTGGGAAAGATACACATTCCTTGAGATGCATTTTAAGTTTTCACTGTGCAAGTGGTCCAGGTCCTCTGATTGATTCATGCGGTGCTTCATCTGAAGAGATATGGATGGGGTTCACTCACTGTGCAGCATGTGATCGGGCACCCAGCTATGTTGGCCAGAGGTGAATCTCGAGCGTCATCCCACAAACAAAAAAAGAGGTAATAGCACCAGGAGTCCCACAACTTGTCTTAAATGTGACGATCTGGTCCAAAACTTGCAAAAGCCAACTATTGAGTTCCCACAACTTGCATCCAATGTGCAAATTTAGTCCTAGCCAATCAGACGACGACAACTGGAGCCTAGTCAGCGGAGCCGGTCAGCGCAGCACATTTTTTAATTACCCCCTGGCCTTAGCACAAATAAACCCGCACTACACCACCTGAGTTTAACTGCGTCGCCGCCATTGCCGCCGCGGAGTCCCGGTGGGTCATCGCCTCCTCCTCTCCCTGCAGCCTCTGCTCGGCGCGTCGTACCTGCGGGCGAGGAAGAACTACATCCTGCACCTCGCCCCGAGGGGCGGCCCCGTCGACTCCGTCGAGGAGTGGCACCGCTCCTTCCTCCCGCGGACGGCCGCGCTCGAATCGGAGCCCGAGGCGGGCGGCGGCGCCGAGGACCACGGCCCGCGCATCATTTACTCCTACAACCACGTGTTCACCGGCTTCGCCGCGCGGCTCACGGAGGAGGAGGCCGAGGCGCTGCGGACCACAGAGGGCTGCCTCAGGCTGTACGACCCCATCGCCATCGCGGCGTTCCAGGCCATGGAGCGCGGCATCTTCGTCAGCTGCGCGGCGGGGAACGCGGGTCCGGACCCGGGCTCCGTCGGCAACGGGGCGCCTTGGATGCTCACCGTCGCGGCCGGCACCATGGACCACGCCATACGCACCACCGTGAGGCTCGGAAACGGCGAGGAGTTCGACGGCGAGTCCCTGTTCCAGCCAGGCAACAACTCCGCCGCAAAGCCGCTTCCGCTTATGTACCCCGCCGCCGACGGCTCCGACACAAGCCGCGATTGCAGCGTGCTGCGCGGAGCCGAGGTGAGCGACAAGGTGGTGCTCTGCGAGAGCAGAGGCCTGAACGGCCGCATCGAGGCTGGCCAGACCGTGTCCGCGTACGGCGGCGTGGGCATGATCGTGATGAACAGAGCAGCCGAGGGGGTACACCACCTTCGCTGACCCGCATGTCCTCCCTGCCTCGCACCTGAGCTGCGATGCCGGGACCAAGATCGCGGCCTACATCAACTCCACGGCCAACCCGACGGCGAGCATCGCGTTCAAGGGCACAGTCATGGGCGCGCTGCCGGCGCCGGCCGTTACTTTCTTCTCGTCCCGAGGTCCGAGCAAGGCCAGCCCGGGCATCCTGAAGCCGGACATCACGGGGCCCGGCATGAACATACTCGCGGCGTGGGCGCCGAGCGAGTCGCACACGGAGTTCTCCGACGGGGGCGTCGGCCTCTCTTTCTTCGTGGAGTCTGGCACGTCCATGTCGACGCCGCACCTGAACGGCATCGCCGCACTCATCAAGAGCCTGCACCCGGACTGGTCACCGGCGGCGATCAAATCCTCCATCATGACGACGTCGGACGCAGTGGACCGCACCGGCGTGCCCCTCAAGGACGAGCAGTACCGCCTCGCCACCTTCTACGCCATGGGCGCGGGCTACGTCAACCCCGCGCTCGCCTTTGACCCGGCCTAGTCTACGACCTCCACGCCGACGACTACCTCCCCTACCTCTGCGGCCTCGGCATCGGCGACGAGGGCGTCACCGAGATCGCCCACCGCCCGGTCACCTGCGCCAGCCTCAAGGCCACCACCGAGGCAGAGCTGAACTACCCGTCCCTCATCGTCAACCTGTTGGCCCAGCCGATCACAGTCAACCGCACGGTGACCAACGTCGGGAAGCCGAACTCGGTGTACACCGCCGTGGTGGACATGCCCAAAGACGTGTCGGTGACTGTGCAGCCGCGGATGCTGCGGTTCGCGGAGGCCAAGGAGAAGCAGAGCTTCACGGTGACGGTGCGGTGGGCGGGACTGCCGAGCGTCGCCGGCGCCGAGGGCAACCTGAAGTGGGTCTTCGACGACCACATCGTGCGGAGCCCCATCGTGGTTCCGCCCAAGGCCGCGTAGTAATTCTGCGGCCGGCAGCATGTATAGCTAGCTAGCATCGGTAGGCTGCTGCGCTTCGGTGGTTTTGCGCAGGCTGCATGCAAACTGGAGCGATTTTGTTCTGTAAATAGCGCGAATCAATAAAAATGTGTCTCCAGAACATCTTGTCCTCCGAAAATAGAGGGAATCCATGTATGTGTTTACTTTTTTTATCTGAGGGTCGAGATTTGCAATGAACTGCATGACTAGTTGGCTACGCTCACTGCATGCATGATGGTGGATCATGCAAATATCGGAAACGCCAAGGACAAATTATTTCCTCCTTAGCACAAAGGTGAGTGAGTGGAGCAGGATATTCCAGGAATATACCACGCAGTTAAACTCAGGTGGTGTTGTGCGGGTTTATTTGTGCTAAGTCCAGGGGGGTAATTGCAAAAAGTACGGTGCTGACCGGGTGGAGTGGGCTGTGCTGACTTGGCTCCACTTGTCGTCGTCTGATTGGGTAGGACCAAAATTGCACATTGGCTGCAAGTTGTGTGACTCAATAGTTGTCTTTTGCAAGTTTGGGACCAAATCACCACATTCAGGACAAGTTCTAGGACTCCTGGTGCTATTACCTCGAAAAAGAGGGACCAAGAATGGCTCCATCTTCCGAAGTGGCAAGGGACAGACTTGCCATCAAAAGAACCAGGAGCATCTCTGATGCTGGCAATCACCAGTTTGGTAAGTGCGGTGCGGGTCCTTGCGATGGGGTGGGGTACTGGGGTGTCTCGTCCGTAGTTGTGTACTACTCTTGTACTCGCCACGGACGGCTGGCGCAGCCTGCGCCAAGCACAGCAACCAACATGCCAACAATGCCCTGCTCCGGCCCAGGCAGGCATAGCCACTCGCTGTTGTTTCTGGGGTAGTAGGAGCAAACTCAAGCTCAAGTCTATTCTTTTCAGTAGCAACGGATAGTTCATTAATCATGTCCCGAATGTGTACTTGTCACCAGCGTTTTCACTCCAAGGTAGAACTTGAACGGAAGCCTGATCCTGATTGATTCGGGTTTTTTTTCCTTGAAAAATAATGCATCTTGTTGAGTTTGTGTTTTGCACGAAGTTCGCATGCTCTCCTTCCCTTTATTGTAGAATCTTCTTATCAACAAAATTCTGCCAAACTATATTTCTGCCATTTGTACTTTAGACAGACTATATATATATTTCGACAAACTGATGTCACTTGTACTTCAGGCAAACGAATATCTGAAGCCTTATTAATCATGTCACTACTTTAGACAAACTATATTTGTGCCTTTTATAAAATTTTAATTTATGCCATTAGTAGCAAGGGGAGGCTGCGGTACCACACAAACCATTTAGAGAAACTGTTATGCATATTTTTTTAGAGCAGCTTTGACGAGTAGGGCATTTTGGAGACAGAGCTCCATCGAGGCCTTAATATTGAAATTTTCTAAATTCAAAATTTTCAGCCACCCCTTGTCAAAGCTGCTCTAAAAAATACACATGTATACAAGGATGAAATGGGTATGCATATACAATTTCAGGGTGAAACCTTGAATTGCAAGCTCCACAAAAAAACAAAAACATGGACTTTAAAGATGAACAGTAGATATACTTAAAAACCCTAGATTTAGTTTGCACTATTTTGATCTGAAAATTTACATACCTGTACATTATGTCTCTAGGTATATGTGTATATTTTTCAGATTTTTTTGAAGCTGAAATGTTTGAATTTTTAAATTTTAAATTAAGGTCTCCATGGAGCTCTCTATTCGTTTGGCATTTTCAAGCTTTGACGCAATATTATGCTTGCTTTAGCTTCCATGTCACTGACATTCCGAGCACTATCAGTTGAAGCAATTGAGTAAGAGCATCTACAACCGGACACCGCAAACCGCCCCTATACACCCAGGCGGACAGCACAGTTACTGACGAGTAAAAAAGCCAACTCAAACAGGCTCTTTATACTACCCCAAACGCTCGGGCTGTCCGGCACCCCTTATATCCAACCCAAATCTAGGGCGGACATGGGAAGGCCCGGGCGCGCCCGCACCGACCCCACTTCCTCCCCACTAAAATCATCACCCGGAGCAAAACCCTAGCTCAACTTCACTCTCGATCCACACTCCGTCTCTTCCCCTTCACTCCCTGTGTGTTTCCCTTCCCCTCTCTATCCCAGTGTCCAACATCGGTAGCGGTGGAGGTGACGCATCCGGCCAAGAGGATTATTGGGACGCCTTCGCCTATGAGGCGGAGGGCGACGAGGAGGGGCTGGCCCTCCGCATCGTGTTGCAATGGCCATGGGTCGACATGGGCGGCGGCTCCGGCTCTGCTCTGTCACCTGTTGCCCGCCGCCGCAGTGTGGGTACTGGTGCGGGCCTGTCCCTCATAGCGCACATCTCCGTCCACTCGTTCTACTCTGCGTCGCTCGCACGCCGTCGTGCTAAACCTCCTGTCGCAGCTCGTCAAGGGCATCGGTTGGTGCTCGTGCCTGCCCCCTGTTGGCGATGCAGACGTGGCTGACTGAATCGGAGGCCCATGTGGCCCGTCGCGAGAGGCAGCTGCCTAGGGAGAGGGCAGCAGCATCGGAGGCGGTCGCACAATCCTGCCATCCTCGTGGATTGCCGGCGGTGCCCGATGAGGAGGAGCATCTCCTCATGGCTTTCTACCGCCACTCACTGATGATGGCGGAGACGGAAGCCCGCTGGCTCCATCGGAAGAATGCCAAAGCGCTCCGGCTCAGTCTTGAGCAGTCGTTGTATGAGGCAGTGAAGAGGGCGGTGGCAGTTGCGAGAGTGACGAACCTCACGAGATAACACAACCGTGCCATCCACAGGATGGCCGGCTACATCAACGAATCCTCCTCCTCCAATGGCTTCGATGACCCCCCTGTTGGGGAACGTAGTAATTTCAAAAAAATTCCAACGCACACGCAAAATCATGGTGATGCATAGCAACGAGAGGGGAGAGTGTTGTCCACGTACCCTCGTAGACCGAAAGCGGAAGCGTTATGACAACGCGGTTGATGTAGTCGTACGTTTTCACGACCCGACCGATCAAGCACCGAAACTACGGCACCTCCGAGTTCTAGCACACGTTCAGCTCGATGACGATCCCCGGACTCCGATCCAGCAAAGTGTCGGGGAAGAGTTCCGTCAGCACGACGGCGTGGTGACGATCTTGATGTTCTACCGTCGCAGGGCTTCACCTAAGCACCGCTACAATATTATCGAGGATTATGGTGGAGGGGGGCACCGCACACGGCTAACAGAACGATCACGAAGATCAACTTGTGTGTCTAGAGGTGCCCCCTGCCCCCGTATATAAAGGAGCAAGGGGGGAGGTCGGCCGGCCCTTGTGGGCGCGCCAAGGAGGAGGAGTCCTCCTCCTAGTAGGAGTAGGACTCCCCTCTTTCCTACTCCTACTAGGAGGGGGAAAGGAAGGGGGAGAGGGAGAAGGAAAGGGGGGCGCCGCCCCCCCTCTCCTAGTCCAATTCGGACCAGAGGGGGAGGGGGCGTGCGGCCCACCCTGGCCGCCCCTCTCTCTCTCCACTAAGGCCCATAAGGCCCATTACTTCTCCCGAGGGGGTTCCGGCAACCCTCCGGCACTCCAGTTTTCTCCGAAATCACCTGAAACACTTCCGGTGTCCGAATATAGCCGTCCAATATATCAATCTTTATGTCTCGACCATTTCGAGACTCCTTGTCATGTCCGTGATCACATCCGGGACTCCGAACAACCTTAGGTACATCAAAACTTATAAACTCATAATATAAATGTCATCGAAACCTTAAGCGTGCGGACCCTACGGGTTCGAGAACAATGTAGACATGACCGAGACACGTCTCCGGTCAATAACCAATAGCGGAACCTGGATGCTCATATTGGCTCCTACATATTCTACGAAGATCTTTATCGGTTAGACCGCATAACAACATACGTTGTTCCCTTTGTCATCGGTATGTTACTTGCCTGAGATTCGATCGTCGGTATCTCAATACCTAGTTCAATATCGTTACTAGCAAGTCTCTTTACTCGTTCCGTAATACATCATCTCGCAAATAACTCATTATTTGCAATGCTTGCAAGGCTTATGTGATGTGCATTACCGAGAGGGCCCAGAGATACCTCTCCGACAATCGGAGTGACAAATCCTAATCTCGAAATACGCCAACCCAACATGTACCTTTGGAGACACCTGTAGAGCTCCTTTATAATCACCCAGTTACGTTGTGATGTTTGGTAGCACACAAAGTGTTCCTCCGATAAACGGCAGTTGCATAATCTCATAGTCATAGGAACATGTATAAGTCATGAAGAAAGCAATAGCAACATACTAAATGATCGAGTGCTAAGCTAAAGGAATGGGTCAAGTCAATCACATCATTCTCCTAATGATGTGATCCCGTTAATCAAATAACAACTCTTTGTCTATGGTTAGGAAACATAACCATCTTTGATTAATGAGCTAGTCAAGTAGAGGCATACTAGTGACACTCTGTTTGTCTATGTATTCACACATGTATTATGTTTCCGGTTAATACAATTCTAGCATGAATAATAAACATTTATCATGAAATAAGGAAATAAATAATAACTTTATTATTGCCTCTAGGGCATATTTCCTTCAGTCTCCCACTTGCACTAGAGTCAATAATCTAGATCACATCGCCATGTGATTTAACATCAATAGTTCACATCACCATGTGAATAACACCCATAGTTCACATCGATATGTGATCAACACCCAAAGGGTTTACTAGAGTCAGTAATATAGTTCACATCGCTATGTGATTAAAACCCAAAGAGTACCAAGGTGTGATCATGTTTTGCTTATGAGAGAAGTTTAGTCAACGGGTCTGCCATATTCAGATCCGTATGTATTTTGCAAATTTCTATGTCAACAATGCTCTGCATGGAGCTACTATAGCTAATTGCTCCCACTTTCAATATGTATCCAGATTGAGACTTGGAGTCATCTAGATCAGTGTCAAAATTTGCATCGACGTAACCCTTTACGACGAACCTTTTTGTCACTTCCATAATCGAGAAACATATCCTTATTCCACTAAGGATAATTTTGACCGCTGTCAAGTGATCTACTCCTAGATCAATATCATACTCCCTTGTCAAACTCAGTGTAGGGTATACAATAGATCTGGTACACAGCATGGCATCCTTTATAGAACCTATGGCTGAGGCATAGGGAATGACTTCCATTCTCTTTCTATCTTCTGCCGTGGTCGGGTTTTGAGTCTTACTCAATTTCACACCTTGTAACACAGGCAAGAACTCTTTCTTTGACTGTTCCATTTTGAACTTACTTCAAAATCTTGTCAAGGTATGTACTCATTGGAAAAACTTATCAATTTCCTGATCTATCTCTATAGATCTTGATGCTCAATATGTAAGTAGCTTCACCAAGGTCTTTCTTTGAAAAACTCCTTTCAAACACTCCTTTATGCTTTGCAGAATAATTCTACATTATTTCTGATCAACAATATGTCATTCACATATACTTATCAGAAATGCTGCAGTGCTCCCACTCACTTTCTTGTAAATACAGGCTTTACCGCAAGTATGTATAAAACTATATGTTTTGATCAATTTATCAAAGTGTATATTCCAACTCCGAGATGCTTGCACCAGTCCATAAATGGATCGCTGGAGCTTGCATATTTTGTTAGCACCTTTAGGATTGACAAAACCTTTCTGGTTGCATCATATACAACTCTTCTTTAAGAAATCCATTAAGGATTGCAGTTTTGTTATCCATTTGCCAGATTTCATAAAATGCGGCAATTGTTAACATGATTCGGACAGACTTTAAGCATCGATACGAGTGAGAAAATCTCATCGTAGTCAACACCTTGAACTTTGGCAAAAACCTTTTGCGACAAGTCTAGCTTTGTAGATAGTAACACTACTATCAGCGTCTCTCTTCCTCTTGAAGATCCATTTATTCTCAATTGCTTGCCGATCATCGGGCAAGTCAACCAAAGTCCACACTTTGTTCTCATACATGGATCCCATATCAGATTTCATGGCTTCAAGCCATTTTGCGGAATCTGGGCTCACCATCGCTTCTTCATAGTTCGTAGGTTCATCATGATCTAGTAGCATGACTTTCAGAACAGGA
Source organism: Triticum dicoccoides (assembly GCF_002162155.2). Classification (NCBI taxonomy): domain Eukaryota; kingdom Viridiplantae; phylum Streptophyta; class Magnoliopsida; order Poales; family Poaceae; genus Triticum; species Triticum dicoccoides. The sequence goes on from NC_041388.1 coordinate 536,403,430, forward strand.
TTACCGTACCAGTCTGGTGCGGATCTTACTTTGTTTGATCTACGATGTTCGGTAGTAACTTGATCTGAAGTTTCACGATCATCATCATTAGCTTCCTCACTAATTGGTGTAGTAGTCACAAGAACAGATTTCTGTGATGAACTACTTTCCAATAAGGGAGAAGATACAATTACCTTATCAAGTTCTACTTTCCTCCCACTCACTTCTTTCAAGAGAAACTCCTTCTCTAAAAAGCATCCATTCTTAGCAACAAATGTCTTGCCTTCGGATCTGTGATAGAAGGTGTACCCAACAGTTTCCTTTGGGTATCCTATGAAGACACATTTCTCCGATTTGGGTTCGAGCTTATCGGGTTGAAGCTTTTTCACATAAGCATCGCAGCCCCAAACTTTTAGAAACAACAACTTTGGTTTCTTGCCAAACCACAGTTCATAAGGTGTCATCTCAACGGATTTAGATGGTGCCCTTTTAACGTGAATGCAGCTGTCTCTAATGCATAACCCCAAAACAATAGTGGTAGATTGGTAAGAAACATCATAGATCGCACCATATCTAATAAAGTATGGTTATGACGTCCGGACACACCATTATGCTGTGGTGTTCCAGGTGGCACGAATTTGTGAAACTATTCCACGTTGTTTTAATTGAAGACCAAACTCGTAACTCAAATATTTGTCTCCGCGATCAGATCGTAGAAACTTTATTTTCTTGTCACGATGATTTTCCACTTCACTCTGAAATTCTTTGAACTTTTCAAATATTTCAGACTTATGTTTCATCAAGTAGATATACCCATATCTGCTCAAATCGTCTGTGAAGGTCAGAAAATAATGATACTTCTCGCGAGCCTTAATATTCATCGGACCACATACATCAGTATGTATGATTTCCAATAAATCTGTTGCTTGCTCTATTGTTCCGGAGAACGGTGCCTTAGTCATCTTGCCCATGAGGCATGGTTCGCAAGCATCAAGTGATTCATAATCAAGTGCTTCCAAAAGTCCATTAGCATGGAGTTTCTTCATGCGCTTTACACCAATATGACCTAAACGGCAGTGCCAAAAATAAGTTGCACTATCATTATTAACTTTGCATCTTTTTGGCTTCAATATTATGAATATGTGTATCACTACGATCGAGATCCAACAAACCATTTTCATTGGTGTGTTTGACCATAGAAGGTTTCATTCATGTAAACAGAACAACAATTGTTCTCCAACTTAAATGAATAACCGTATTGCAATAAACATGATCAAATCATATTCATGCTCAACGCAAACACCAAATAACACTTATTTAGGTTCAACACTAATCCCGAAAGTATAGGGAGTGTGCAATGATGATCATATCAATCTTGGAACTACTTCCAACACACATCATCACCTCACCCTTAACTCTACTCTGTTCATTCTGCAACTCCCGATTCAAGTTACTAATCTTAGCAACTGAACTAGTACCAAATACTGAGGGGTTGCTATGAACACTAGTAAAGTACATATCAATAACATGTATATCAAATATACCTTTGTTTACTTTGCCATCCTATCTTATCCGCCAAATACTTGGGGCAGTTCCGCTTCCAGTGACCAGTCCTTTGCAGTAGAAGCACTTAGTCTCAGGCTTAGGACCAGACTTGGGCTTCTTCACTTGAGCAGCAACTTGCTTGCCGTTCTTATTGAAGTTCCCCTTCTTCCCTTTGCCCTTTTCTTGAAACTAGTGGTCTTGTCAACCATCAACACTTGATGTTTTTCTTGATTTCTACCTTCGTCGATTTCAGCATCACGAAGAGCTTGGGAATTGTTTCCGTTATCCCTTGCATATTATAGTTCGTCATGAAGTTCTACTAACTTGATGACGGTGACTAGAGAATACTGTCAATCACTATCTTATCTGGAAGATTAACTCCCACTTGATTCAAGCGATTGTAGTACCCAGACAATCTGAGCACATGCTCACTGCTTGAGCGATTCTCCTCCATCTTTTAGCTATAGAACTTGTTGGAGACATCATATCTCTCAACTCGGGTATTTGCTAGAAATATTAACTTCAACTCTTGGAACATCTCATATGGTCCATGATGTTCAAAACGTCTTTGAAGTCCCGATTCTAAGCCGTTAAGCATGGTGCACTAGACTATCAAGTAGTCATCATATTGAGCTAGCCAAACGTTCAAAACATCTGCATTTGCTCGTGCAATAGGTCTGTCACCTAGCGGTGCATCAAGGACATAATTCTTCTGTGCAGCAATGAGGATAAACCTCAGATCACGGATCCAATCCGCATCATTGCTACTAACATCTTTCAACTTATTTTTCTCTAGGAACATATCAAAAATAAAACAGGGGAGCTAAACACGAGCTATTGATCTACAACATAGATATGCTAATACTACCAGGACTAAGTTCATGATAAATTAAAGTTCAATTAATCATATTACTTAAGAACTCCCACTTAGATAGACATCCCTCTAATCCTCTAAGTGATCACGTGATCCATATCAACTAAACCACAACCGATCATCACGTGAAATGGATGTTGGTGAACGTAGTAATTTCAAAAATTTCCTACGCACACGCAAGATCATGGTGATGCATAGCAATGAGAGGGGAGAGTGTTGTCTACATACCAACGCAGACCGACTGCGGAAGCAATCACACAACATAGAGGAAGTAGTCGTACGTTTTCCCGATCCGACCGATCCAAGCACCGTTACTCCGGCACCTCCGAGTTCTTAGCACACGTATAGCTCGATGACGATCCCCGGGCTCCGATCCAGCAAAGCGTCGGGGAAGAGTTCCGTCAGCACGACGGTGTGGTGACGATCTTGATGTTCTACCGTCGCAGGGCTTCGCCTAAGCACCGCTACAATATGATCGGGGTGGAATATGGTGGCAGGGAGCACCGCACACAGCTATGGAACGATCACGGGGATCAATTGTGTGTCTAGAGGTGCCCCCTGCCCCTGTATATAAAGGAGCAAAGGGGGAGAGGTGCGGCCAGCCTTGGGGCGCGCCAGGAGGAGTCCTACTCCTACCGGGAGTAGGACTCCCCCCAAATCCTAGTTGGAATAGGAATCCTCAAGTGGGGAGAGAGAGAAGGGGGGGCCGGCCACCTCTCCTAGTCCTAATAGGACTAGGGGAAGGGGGGAGGCGTGCAGCCACATTGGGCTGCCCCTTTCACCTTTCCACTAAGGCCCACTAAGGCCCATATGGTTCTCGGGGGGTTCCGGTAACCTCCCGGTACTCCGGTAAAATCCCGATTTCACCCGGAACACTTCCGATATCCAAATATAGGCTTCCAATATATCAATATTTATGTCTCGACCATTTTGAGACTCCTCGTCATGTCCGTGATCACATTCGGGACTCCGAACAACCTTCGGTACATCAAAATGCATAAACTCATAATTACTGTCATCGTAACGTTAAGCGTGCGGACCCTACGGTTCGAGAACAATGTAGACATGACCGAGACACGTCTCCGGTCAATAACCAATAGCGGGACCTGGATGCCCATATTGGCTCCTACATATTCTACGAAGATCTTTATCGGTCAGACCGCATAACAACATATGTTGTTCCCTTTGTCATCGGTATGTTACTTGCCCGAGATTCGATCGTCGGTATCCAATACCTAGTTCAATCTCGTTACCGGCAAGTCTCTTTACTCATTCCGTAATACATCATCTCACAACTAACATCTTAGTTACAATGCTTGCAAGGCTTATGTGATGTGCATTACCGAGAGGGCCCAGAGATACCTCTCCGACAATCGGAGTGACAAATCCTAATCTCGAAATACGCCAACCCAACATGTACCTTTGGAGACACCTGTAATGCTCCTTTATAATCACCCAGTTACGTTGTGACGTTTGGTAGCACCCAAAGTGTTCCTCCGGCAAACGGGAGTTGCATAATCTCATAGTCATAGGAACATGTATAAGTCATGAAGAAAAGCAATAGCAACATACTAAACGATCAGGTGCTAAGCTAATGGAATGGGTCATGTCAATCAGATCATTCAACTAATGATGTGACCTCGTTAATCAAACAACAACTCTTTGTTCATGGTTAGGAAACATAACCATCTTTGATTAACGAGCTAGTCAAGTAGAGGCATACTAGTGACACTCTGTTTGTCTATGTATTCACACATGTAATATGTTTCCGGTTAATACAGTTCTAGCATGAATAATAAACATTTATCATGATATAAGGAAATAAATAATAACTTTATTATTGCCTCTAGGGCATATTTCCTTCAGTCTCCCATTTGCACTAGAGTCAATAATCTAGATTACACAGTAATGATTCTAACACCCATGGAGCCTTGGTGCTAATCATGTTTTGCTCGTGGAAGAGGCTTAGTCAATGGGTCTGCAACATTCAGATCCGTATGTATCTTGCAAATCTCTATGTCTCCCACCTGGACTAGATCCTGGATGGAATTGAAGCGTCTATTGATGTGTTTGGTCCTCTTGTGAAATCTGGATTCCTTTGCCAAGGCAATTGCACCAGTATTGTCACAAAAGATTTTCATTGGACCCGATGCACTAGGTATGACACCTAGATCGGATATGAACTCCTTCATCCAGACTCCTTTGTTCGCTGCTTCCGAAGCAGCTATGTACTCTACTTCACATGTAGATCCCGCTACGACGCTTTGTTTAGAACTGCACCAACTGACAGCTCCACCGTTTAAAGTAAACACGTATCCGGTTTGCGATTTAGAATCGTCCGGATCAGTGTCAAAGCTTGCATTAATGTAACCTCTTACGGTGAGCTCTTTGTCACCTCCATATACGAGAAACATATCCTTAGTCCTTTTCAGGTATTTCAGGATGTTCTTGACCGCTGTCCAGTGATCCACTCCTGGATTACTTTGGTACCTCCCTACTAAACTTATAGCAAGGCACACATCAGGTCTGGTACACAGCATTGCATACATGATAGAGCCTATGGCTGAAGCATAGGGAACATCTTTCATTTTCTCTCTATCTTCTGCAGTGGTCGGGCATTGAGTCTGACTCAACTTCACACCTTGTAACACAGGCAAGAACCCTTTCTTTGCTTGATCCATTTTGAACTTCTTCAAAATCTTGTCAAGGTATGTGCTTTGTGAAAGTCCAATTAAGCGTCTTGATCTAACTCGATAGATTTTTATGCCTAATATTTATGCAGCTTCACCGAGGTCTTTCATTGAAAAACTCTTATTCAAGTATCCCTTTATGCTATCCAGAAATTCTATATCATTTCCAATCAGTAATATGTCATCCACATATAATATCAGAAATGCTACAGAGCTCCCACTCACTTTCTTGTAAATACAGGCTTCTCCGAAAGTCTGCATAAAACCAAATGCTTTGGTCACACTATCAAAGCATTTATTCCAACTCCGAGAGGCTTGCACCAGTCCATAAATGGATCGCTGGAGCTTGCACACTTTGTTAGCTCCCTTTGGATCGACAAAACCTTCCGGTTGCATCATATACAACTCTTCTTCCAGAAATCCATTCAGGAATGCAGTTTTGACATCCATCTGCCAAATTTCATAATCATAAAATGCGGCAATTGCTAACATGATTCAGACAGACTTAAGCATCGCTACGGGTGAGAAGGTCTCATCGTAGTCAACCCCTTGAACTTGTCAAAAACATTTTTGCGACAAGTCGAGCTTTGTAGATAGTAACATTACCATCAGCGTCAGTCTTCTTCTTAAAGATCCATTTATTCTCAATTGCTTGCCGATCATCAGGCAAGTCAACCAAAGTCCATACTTTGTTCTCATACATGGATCCCATCTCAGATTTCATGGCTTCAAGCCACTTTGCGGAATCTGGGCTCACCATCGCTTCTTCATAGTTCGTAGGTCCATCATGATCTCGTAGCATGATTTCCAGAACTGGATTACCGTACCACTCTGGTGCGGATCTCACTCTGGTTGATCTACGAGGTTCAGTAGCATCTTGTTCTGAAGTTTCATGATCATGATCATTAACTTCCTCACTTATTGGTGTAGGTGTTGCAGAAACAGTTTTCTGTGATGTACTACTTTCCAACAAGGGAGCAGGTACAGTTACCTCGTCAAGTTCTACTTTCCTCCCACTCACTTCTTTCGAGAGAAACTCCTTCTCTAGAAAGGATCCATTCTTAGCAACGAATGTCTTGCCTTCGGATCTGTGATAGAAGGTGTACCCAACAGTCTCCTTTGGGTATCCTATGAAGACACATTTCTCCGATTTGGGTTCGAGCTTATCAGGTTGAAGCTTTTTCACATAAGCATCGCAGCCCCAAACTTTAAGAAACGACAACTTTGGTTTCTTGCTAAACCATAGTTCATAAGGCGTCGTCTCAATGGATTTTGATGGTGCCCTATTTAACGTGAATACGGCCGTCTCTAGAGCGTATCCCCAAAATGATAGCGGTAAATCAGTAAGAGACATCATAGATCGCACCATATCTAGTAAAGTACGATTACGACGTTCGGACACACCATTACGCTGTGGTGTTCCGGGTGGCGTGAGTTGCGAAACTATTCCACAATTTTTCAATGTACACCAAACTCGTAACTCAAATATTCTCCTCCACGATCAGATCGTAAAAACTTTATTTTCTTGTTACGATGATTTTCAACTTCACTCTGAAATTCTTTGAACTTTTCAAATGTTTCAGACTTGTGTTTCATTAAGTAGATATACCCATATCTGCTTAAGTCATCTGTGAAGGTGAGAAAATAACGATATCCGCCACGAGCCTCAATATTCGTCGGACCACATACATCGGTATGTATGATTTCCAACAAATCTGTTGCTCTCTCCATAGTACCGGAGAACGGTGTTTTAGTCATCTTGCCCATGAGGCACGGTTCGCAAGTACCAAGTGATTCATAATCAAGTGGTTCCAAAAGTCCATCAGTATGGAGTTTCTTCATGCGCTTTACACCGATATGACCTAAACGACAGTGCCACAAGTAAGTTGCACTTTCATTATCAACTCTGCATCTTTTGGCTTCAACATTATGAATATGTGTATCACTACTGTCGAGATTCATCAAAAATAGACCACTATTCAAAGGTGCATGACCATAAAAGATATTACTCATATAAATAGAACAACCATTATTCTCCGATTTAAATGAATAACCGTCTTGCATCAAACAAGATCCAGATATAATGTTCATGCTCAACGCTGGCACCAAATAACAATTATTTAGGTCTAATATTAATCCCGAAGGTAGATGTAGAGGTAGCGTGCCGACCGCGATCACATCGACTTTGGAACCGTTTCCCACGCGCATTGTCACCTCGTCCTTTTCTAGTGTTCTCTTAATCCGTAGTCCCTGTTTCGAGTTGCAAATATTAGCAACAGAACCAGTATCAAATACCCAGGTGCTACTGCGAGCTCTAGTAAGGTACACATCAATAACATGTATATCACATATACCTTTGTTCACCTTGCCATCCTTCTTATCCGCCAAATACTTGGGGCAGTTCTGCTTCCAGTGACCAGTCTGCTTGCAGTAGAAGCACTCAGTTTCAGGCTTAGGTCCAGACTTGGGTTTCTTCTCCTGAGCAGCAACTTGCTTGCTGTTCTTCTTGAAGTTCCCCTTCTTCTTCCCTTTGCCATTTTTCTTGAAACCAGTGGTCTTGTTAACCATCAACACTTGATGCTCCTTCTTGATTTCTACCTCCGCAGCTTTCAGCATTGCGAAGAGCTCGGGAATAGTCTTGTTCATCCCTTGCATATTATAGTTCATCACGAAGCTCTTGTAGCTTGGTGGCAGTGATTGGAGAATTCTGTCAATGACGCAATCATCTGGAAGATTAACTCCCATCTGAATCAAGTGATTATTATACCCAGACATTTTGAGTATATGCTCACTGACAGAACTGTTCTCCTCCATCTTGCAGCTATAGAACTTATTGGAGACTTCATATCGCTCAATCCGGGCATTTGCTTGAAATATTAACTTCAACTCCTGGAACATCTCATATGCTCCATGACGTTCAAAACGTCGTTGAAGTCCCGATTCTAAGCCGTAAAGCATGGCACACTGAACTATCGAGTAGTCATCAGCTTTGCTCTGCCAGACGTTCATAACATCTGGTGTTGCTCCAGCAGCAGGCCTGGCACCCAGCGGTGCTTCCAGGACGTAATTGTTCTATGCAGCAATGAGGATAATCCTCAAGTTACGGACCCAGTCCGTGTAATTGCTACCATCATCTTTCAACTTTGCTTTCTCAAGGAACGCATTAAAATTCAATGGAACAACAGCACGAGCCATCTATCTACAATCAACATAAACAAGCAAGATACTATCAGGTACTAAGTTCATGATAAGTTTAAGTTCAGTTAATCAAATTACTTAAGAACTCCCACTTAGATAGACATCCCTCTAATCCTCTAAGTGATCACGTGATCCAAATCAACTAAACCATAACCGATCATCACGTGAGATGGAGTAGTTTTCAATGGTGAACATCATTATGTTGATCATATCTACTATATGATTCACGCTCGACCTTTCGGTCTCCGTGTTCCGAGGCCATATCTGCATATGCTAGGCTCGTCGAGTATAATCTGAGTATTCCGCGTGTGCAACTGTTTTGCATCCGTTGTATTTGAACGTAGAACCTATCACACCCGATCATCACATGGTGTCTCAGCACGAAGAACTTTCGCAACGGTGCATACTCAGGGAGAACACTTCTTGATAATTAGTGAGAGATCATCTTATAATGCTACCGGCAATCAAAGCAAGATAAGATGCATAAAAGATAAACATCACATGCAATCAATATAAGTGATATGATATGGCCATCATCATCTTGTGCCTGTGATCTCCATCTCCGAAGCACCGATATTATCACCATCGTCACCGGCGCGACACCTTGATCTCCATCGTAGCATCGTTGTCGTCTCGCCAATCTTATGCTTCCACGACTATCGCTACCGCTTAGTGATAAAGTAAAGCATTACAGCGCGATTGCATTGCATACAATAAAGCGACAACCATATGGCTCCTGCCAGTTGCCGATAACTCGGTTACAAAACATGATCATCTCATACAATAAAATTCAGCATCATGCCTTGACCATATCACATCACAACATGCCCTGCAAAAACAAGTTAGACGTCCTCTACTTTGTTGTTGCAAGTTTTACGTGGCTGCTATGGGCTTAAGCAAGAACCAATCTCACCTACGCATCAAAACCACAACGATAGTTTGTCAAATAGACTCCGTTTTAACCTTTGCAAGGACCGGGCATAGCCACACTTGGTTCAACTAAAGTTGGAGAGACAGTTGCCCGCAAGCCACCTGTGTGCAAAGCACGTCGGGAGAACCGGTCTCGCGTAAGCGTACGCGTAATGTTGGTCCGGGTCGTCTCGCCCAACAATACCGCTGAACCAAAGTATGACATGCTAGTAGGCAGTATGACTTATATCGCCCACAACTCACTTGTGTTCTACTCGTGCATATAACATCAAACCATAAAACCTAGGCTCTGGTACCACTGTTGGTGAACGTAGTAATTTCAAAATTTTCCTACGCACACGCAAGATCATGGTGCTGCATAGCAACGAGAGGGGAGAGTGTTGTCTACATACCAATGCAGACCGACTGGGGAAGCGATCACACAACGTAGAGGAAGTAGTCGTACGTTTTCCCGATCCGACCGATCCAAGCACCGTTACTCCGGCACCTCCGAGTTCTTAGCACACGTACAACTCGATGACGATCCCCGGGCTCCGATCCAGCAAAGCGTCGGGGAAGAGTTCCGTCAGCACGACGGCATGGTGACGATCTTGATGTTCTACCGTCGCAGGGCTTCGCCTAAGCACCGCTACAATATGATCGAGGTGGAATATGGTGGCAGGGAGCACCGCACACGGCTATGGAACGATCACGGGGATCAATTGTGTGTCTAGAGGTGCCCCCTGCCCCTGTATATAAAGGAGCAAAGGGGGAGAGGTGCGGCCAGCCTTGGGGCGCGCCAGGAGGAGTCCTACTCCTACCGGGAGTAGGACTCCCCCCCCCAATCCTAGATGGAATAGGAATCCTCAAGTGGGGAGAGAGAGAAGGGGGGGCCGGCCACCTCTCCTAGTCCTAATAGGACTAGGGGAAGGGGGGAGGCGCGCAGCCACATTGGGCTGCCCCTTTCACCTTTCCACTAAGGCCCATATGGTTCCCGGGGGGTTCCGGTAACCTCCCGGTACTCCGGTAAAATCCCGATTTCACCCGGAACACTTCCGATATCCAAATATAGGCTTCCAATATATCAATCTTTATGTCTCGACCATTTCGATACTCCTCGTCATGTCCGTGATCACATCCGGGACTCCGAACAACCTTAGGTACATAAAAATGCATAAACTCATAATTACTGTCAACGTAACGTTAAGCATGCGGACCCTACGGTTCGAGAACAATGTAGACATGACCGAGACACGTCTCCGGTCAATAACCAATAGCGGGACCTGGATGCCCATATTGGCTCCTACATATTCTATGAAGATCTTTATCGGTCAGACCACATAACAGCATACGTTGTTCCCTTTGTCATCGGTATGTTACTTGCCCGAGATTCGATCGTCGGTATCCAATACCTAGCTCAATCTCGTTACCGGCAAGTCTCTTTACTCGTTCCGTAATACATCATCTCTAAACTAACATCTTAGTTACAATGCTTGCAAGGCTTATGTGATGTGCATTACCGAGAGGGCCCAGAGATACCTCTCCGACAATCGGAGTGACAAATCCTAATCTCGAAATACGCCAACCCAACATGTACCTTTGGAGACACCTGTAATGCTCGTTTATAATCACCCAGTTACATTGTGACGTTTGGTAGCACCCAAAGTGTTCCTCCGGCAAACGGGAGTTGCATAATCTCATAGTCATAGGAACATGTATAAGTCCATGAAGAAAAGCAATAGCAACATACTAAACGATCGGGTGCTAAGCTAATGGAATGGGTCATGTCAATCAGATCATTCAACTAATGATGTGACCTCGTTAATCAAACAACAACTCTTTGTTCATGGTTAGGAAACATAACCATCTTTGATTAATGAGCTAGTCAAGTAGAGGCATACTAGTGACACTCTGTTTGTCTATGTATTCACACATGTATTATGTTTCCGGTTAATACAATTCTAGCATGAATAATAAACATTTATCATGATATAAGGAAATAAATAATAACTTTATTATTGCCTCTAGGGCATATTTCCTTCAATGGAGTAGTTTTCAATGGTGAACATCACTATGTTGATCATATCTTCTATATGATTCACGCTCGACCTTTCGGTCTCAGTGTTCCGAGGCCATATATGCATATGCTAGGCTCGTCAAGTTTAACCTGAGTATTCCGCGTGTGCAAAACTGGCTTGCACCCATTTTAGATGGACGTAGAGCTTATCACACCCGATCATCACGTGGTGTCTGGGCACGACGAACTTTGGCAACGGTGCATACTCAGGGAGAACACTTTTATCTTGAAATTTAGTGAGAGATCATCTTACAAAGCTACCGTCGAACTAAGCAAAGTAAGATGTATAAAAGATAAACATCACATGCAATCAAAATAAGTGATATGATATGGCCATCATCATCTTGTGCTTGTGATCTCCATCTCCGAAGCACCTCCATGATTACCATCGTCACCGGCGCGACACCTTGATCTTCATCGTAGCATCGTTGTCGTCTCGCCAATCTTATGCTTCTACGACTATCACTACCACTTAGTGATAAAGTAAAGCATTACAGGGCGATTGCATTGCATACAATAAAGCGACAACCATATGGCTCCTGCCAGTTGCCGATAACTCGGTTACAAAACATGATCATCTCATACAATAAAATATAGCATCACGTCTTGGCCATATCACATCACAACATGCCCTGCAAAAACAAGTTAGACGTCCTCTACTTTGTTGTTGCAAGTTTTACGTGGCTGCTACGGGCTTAGCAAGAACCGTTCTTACCTACGCATCAAAACCACAACGATAGTTTGTCAAGTTGGTGCTGTTTTAACCTTCGCAAGGACCGGGCGTAGCCACACTCGGTTCAACTAAAGTTGGAGAAACTGACACCCGCCAGCCACCTGTATGCAAAGCACGTCGGTAGAACCAGTCTCGCGTAAGCGTACGCGTAATGTCGGTCCGAGCCGCTTCATCCAACAATACCGCCGAACCAAAGTATGACATGCTGGTAAGCAGTATGACTTATATCGCCCACAACTCACTTGTGTTCTACTCGTGCATATAACATCAACGCATAAAACCTAGGCTCGGATGTCACTGTTGGGGAACGTAGTAATTTCAAAAAAATTCCTACGCACACGCAAGATCATGGTGATGCATAGCAACGAGAGGGGAGAGTGTTGTCCACGTACCCTCGTAGACCGAAAGCAGAAGCGTTATGACAACGCGGTTGATGTAGTCGTACGTCTTCACGGCCCAACCGATCAAGCACCGAAACTATGGCACCTCCGAGTTCTAGCACACGTTCAGCTCGATGATGATCCCCGGACTCCGATCCAGCAAAGTGTCGGGGAAGAGTTCCGTCAGCACGACGGCGTGGTGACGATCTTGATGTTCTACCGTCGCAGGGCTTCGCCTAAGCACCCCTACAATATTATCGAGGATTATGGTGGAGGGGGGCACCGCACACGGCTAAGAGAACGATCATGAAGATCAACTTGTGTGTCTAGAGGTGCCCCCCTGCCCCTGTATATAAAGAAGCAAGGGGGAAGGCCGGCCGGCCCTTGTGGGCGCGCCAAGGAGGAGTCCTCCTCCTAGTAGGAGTAGGACGACTCCCCTCTTTCCTACTC
>NC_041388.1:536416454-536419884 GCF_002162155.2 Triticum dicoccoides
GTTTTCGCCAAAATCACCCGTAACACTTCCGGTGTCCGAATATAGCCGTCCAATATATCGATCTTTATGTCTCGACCATTTAGAGACTCCTCGTCATGTCCGTGATCACATCCGGGACTCGGAACAACCTTCGATACATCAAAACTTATAAACTCATAATATAAATGTCATCGAAACCTTAAGCGTGCGGACCATACGGGTTCGAGAACAATGTAGACATGACCGAGACACGTCTCCGGTCAATAACCAATAGCGGAACATGGATGCTCATATTGGCTCCTACATATTCTATGAAGATCTTTATCGGTCAGACCGCATAACAACATACGTTGTTCCCTTTGTCATCGGTATGTCACTTGCCCGAGATTCGATCGTCGGTATCTCAATACCTAGTTCAATCTCGTTACCAGCAAGTCTCTTTACTCGTTCCGTAATACATCATCTCTTAACTAAGTCATTAGTTGCAATGCTTGCAAGGCTTATGTGATGTGCATTACCGAGAGGGCCCAGAGATACCTCTCCGACAATCGGAGTGACAAATCCTAATCTCGAAATACGCCAACCCAACATGTACCTTTGGAGACACCTGTAGAGCTCCTTTATAATCACCCAGTTACGTTGTGACGTTTGGTAGCACACAAAGTGTTCCTCCGGTAAACGGGAGTTGCATAATCTCATAGTCATAGGAACATGTATAAGTCATGAAGAAAGCAATAGCAACATACTAAACGATTGAGTGCTAAGCTAACGGAATGGGTCAAGTCAATCACATCATTCTCCTAATGATGTGATCCCGTTAATCAAATAACAACTCTTTGTCTATGGTTAGGAAACATAACCATCTTTGATTAACGAGCTAGTCAAGTAGAGGCATACTAGTGACACTCTGTTTGTCTATGTATTCACACATGTATTATGTTTCCGGTTAATACAATTCTAGCATGAATAATAAACATTTATCATGAAATAAGGAAATAATTAATAACTTTATTATTGCCTCTAGGGCATATTTCCTTCACTCCTGCCGCGAACGCATGCATGGATGGCTACAGCTGCACCGGTGGCCGAAAAGGGCAAAGGACCGGCGAGGAAGTGGTGAAGAAGCTCGTCTCTCCTTTTTAATTTTCATATTTAATAATTTTAGTTTAGAACTATGTCTGTCGGTTGAACCATGGCTCTCTTTCATTGTATGTTCGAATTATGTGGATATCTATGTCCGGATTATGAAGATTTCGTTGTCTGTTTGTTTCGTTGATGACCTCCGTAGTTTGTTTCATGTTGCATGCGTAGTACGGATTTAGGGTACCAGATGGTTTATGGCTGTGGATGCGGTGATTTGAGGAGTGAGCGATCACTATAGAGGAAGCGCACGGGCGTGTCCGCGGACCTTTAGGGTGCCAGATTTGGTATGCATGACTGTAAATGCTCTAAGTGGTAGGCAAGAGCTTGACAGTTACTCTCCTATAAGAAATTCAGAGGTCTTGCATGTTCCACTGTTTGGTATTAAAAAGTTGCAAGTTCATACAACTCATAGTTTTAAGACACTAGGGCATCTCCAACACCGACCCTAAAATGGACACAATATCTTGGTCCGCGAAAAAGGTAGGGGAGCCGGCCATCCAACCATGCCCGCATGCATTTCAAACCGGATTGGAACAAACCGGGTGAGTTTCATGCAACCGGGTGATTTTCATCTAAACCAGGCAAAATCTTTACATTTTCGACATATTTTAACGCAAGTAATAGGCTTTTTTAACCTAGCCTAAACAAATGCCGGTCGCGGTGGTGTGTGTTTCCCATGACATGTCTTCCTCATGTCCAGCAGGCTCATCGGTCGGCCATGAGTACCATCAACAGAAGGGGAAGAGTAGTGGCCTTCCTGGGACTCAAGTCGTGACGGCTTCCCATATGCTACTTTTCCTCGTGAACAACATCAGACGTGGACGTGTCGACCTAGTAGTCGTGGCGACGCAGCCTACGCGGAGTTGACAATCTCCATGGTCTTTTGCTCCTCCTCTTCCTCCGCTACCGCATTGATATCCATGAATAACACGTCTCTCTCCGTCCCTAGGACGCGCAACTAGCATCCCCCACGGAAGATTTCACGGTCGCTACGATAGGACAGGAGCAGCACCCGCTACTCATCTATAAAGCCTGGACCATCTGCCACCATGGCCAGTATCCGGCTGGCTTGGCAGGCCAGTCGGCTGCAATGTTGGACAACTCCCATTTTCGTTCGGTGAAGAGGTTGTCCGATGATGCTTTGGAGCTCGAGGTCATGGTGGGCGTGGTGCATAGAGGAGATTGGCAACAATCATGTGTTATGGATTTCGTCGGCCCTGGCCACGTATAAATAGCACAGCACGTGCTAGCCAAGCCAAGCGGCGGGTTGTTTAATGCCGGCACACAGACAAACGGGTGGTGTTTGCACGTGGGCATTGGAGTAGGTTTTTTAGAGAAGGAGGATGACCCCTGGCCTCTGCATCTGGGAGATGCATACGGCCACTTTATTGATTATTCTCGAGGACCTTACAAAGTATTACAACAATGTGTCTGAATCCACCATCTTGGCAACACATGCCGCTACTCCTATCCAAAATGATGAAGGGGTGCTAGTTGGACCACTACCCAAACCACTCAACTAAGCCTAACATCAAAAGCCGGAAGCCGAAACATATTCGGAAGCCCCAGCCGAGCCACATACCGGGTCTGAGGCACAATCCGGTCAGACGCACTCGTGTGTCATCGCCGCCATCTTCCACAGGTCCGTCTTCAGATCATATTGAGGCTTCTACCTTGTCTGGCCACTCTGCCATCGATGTCACCATGACGCCAGACAGCAACCTCCTCCTGCGCGAGTCCATCTCCGTGCATCGGACGCCGAGCCTCCACAGCGCCATGCCGCCGATATCCGCCGCCATCAATGTGTGAGATGAAGCACCGCTCCACTATCCCCCCCAGCCAGCACTTACTCCAAAACGATGCCCCCAGGAGGAAAAGCGATAAAGCGCTATCATCGTCCGATCCGGAAGACCCAGATCTAGGGTTTCCCCCGGAGCATCCCTAGCCTGATGACGCAGACTGCAATGACGATGCCTCGACAAGGGAACGGCATCTAAGACGCCGCCATCGTCCGCCATGACCGTAGTCGGCGCAATTTTCATCAGCAGTTGCTCCACCAGACGTGCGCCGCCGACATCGCTGGTCCCTTCAACCAAAGCAAACTCCAAAACAATGCCCTAAAGAGGGGCTACGACGCAAAAGTGCCACCATCGCTCGATCCCAAGGAGATCTAGGGTTTCCCCCGTAGTTGCCCGCGCTGTCAAGGGCCAGACAAGGGTAGAATACCGCGGATCTGCCCAGCTGCCGATGAGTCGCACCCACCACCGTGCCGACGGCCGACCAGCGATCAATTCGGCCGCGCCGCCGC
>NC_041388.1:536420363-536526705 GCF_002162155.2 Triticum dicoccoides
GCGACCGGCCCGCCGCCACGCTCCGGCCCGGCGGCGGCGGCCCGCACCAGCCCCACCCGAGCGAGAGGGCCCGAGTCCCCGCCGCCGCCGGCGACGGCTAGGCTTCGCCTGGCCGCGTCCTTGGGCGGCGGCGAGGGAGGAGGAGGAGTGGGGGAGGTTCGGCGGCGATGGGATCTGGGGCCTCCCGGTCGCCCACGCGGGGGGCGGCTCGGGAGGGAGACGTACGGGACGGGAGCGAGTGGGTGTTGGAGTAGGTTTCTCGACAATCGTGTTTGTTTGATGTTGGCAGGCGGATGGATGTCGTTTGCATGCGGAGAGAAGGCACATAGACCTGGACGCGGCGCAGGTGGTGCTCTCGGCTGGTGCGCCACTTCAGTGCCAGCTCCAATGAGGTTGTGTCCACTCTGGACCAACATGAATGCGGTGCTGACGCTCTCGGGCGCCGTTGACCGGCGTGAGTCCGTTGCAGCTGCTTCGCGTGGGAAAGGGCAAGCGAGGGTCAGAATGAGGGTTTTGGTTTGGTCTGCGGTGTCTATCGTGTAC
The DNA here is from genome assembly GCF_002162155.2 of Triticum dicoccoides. Lineage (NCBI taxonomy): Eukaryota > Viridiplantae > Streptophyta > Magnoliopsida > Poales > Poaceae > Triticum > Triticum dicoccoides. The sequence goes on from NC_041388.1 coordinate 536,420,907, forward strand.
GTGGCAACGGTTCGGATGCCCGTAAAGCCCCCTGGTTTGCCTTCGGTTTTCGGAAAAATGGACGTTCAGACTAGCCTGAACTTGTTGTCTTCCGGGGGCAATGGCGGCACCCAGATCTAGATCCGGTGGTACGGACTTGTCTTGGGCGTCTTTGTTACCTCGTCCTGACGTGGGCGAGCTATCGAGCGAAAGCTTCGCGCTTTAGTCACTGGGTGTTGTTTTGTGCTTGAGGATGTTCACGGTTTTCTTGCTCCGCTCTTTGTCGCGTCTGGATAAAATTACACGTGATTCTCAAAGGAAAAAAAAAGTTGCGGATTTGACACCTGCAGCGAACACGAACAGCGGGAGGCAGACGAGATGAACACGGAGACGAGATGCCGAGTGGGCCCTAGCGGTCAGACGGTGGGTACGTGGTTTGGCATAGCCTGGTCACTGACTGTGCGTTGCGTGCTCCCGCTCCGACTTGCACATGCGGGGACGCGGGCTCCTCTGCTTGACCGCTGGGAGCGCGCGACGCGACGGGCTCGAGCACGTTCCGACACGCACCGGCCTCAGCAAGTGAGCATCGGCGCTCGACCATGCTCGGCGACCCCTCGTCTCTGTTTCCCTCGGTCGCCGCCCCCCCTCGATGGACGTGCCACGGTCTGCTCGCGCCACTACCGGTGCTGCCGTGCGCGCATGAGCTTCAGGGTATGTTGCTTCGTACCGGCGTGACGGCCTTTTGCGGGCACACACATTTGTTGGTGTGCATCGCATTTAGTTGGTCTAGCAACGTGGTTGGTTCATTTCAGCGTCTCTGCCATGAACAGGGCTACGTGGACGTACAGATGTATGCTTTTTTTCTTCCTGGCATGGTAGACTTTCCAGTGTACCGACCAAGAACTTGTGTACACCGCGGCATGCCCATCAGCCGGAACAAGCTTGCACGAGGCGTCGCGGCCTCGCGGGTGGCCATGCCATTGCCATGCATGCCTTCGCCGAACTACAACTTATCATGACAATGCAGAGCAATTAATGGCTGGTGCTCGTGTGTGTGCGCGCTTCTTTCCCGTGCAATCGCACAATACATTTCTATATGGAGCTAGATATCCATTTGAACTACCTATATGAGTATGAGATTCTTCTTCATTTCATCTACGTAGATTCTACAATTGCCCCGGCTCCTTCATTTTCCATAGAGCTGGAACCAGAGCTTCTAAATTTGAAGTTGCTCCTCGGTTTGAACTAGCAGTTGCTAATCGCTATCCTTTAGCCGAAAGCCTGGAACGACTCAATTTCAGCTCGGACTGACTTGTCTAAGACTTCAACGAGCTCATCCGGATTCAAAGCTCTGATCAACTCTTCTATTTTAGGCTGGGCTAGTTGCTGCCTTACATGGGAAATGTGTGCTGAGAAGGGCTTGGTTTGTTGGATCAGCGCTGCTATACACACGACGGTGCGGAGACGATTTGTGCACGACAGTGCATATCCGTTCGTCCATCCATATCTTCAAAGTGTATCAGAGGGCTAGCACTTCCGTCGTGCAGGTGACGTGCAGTCATGCATCGTCTGCGAAGCAGTTTCGTTGTTGGATACTCGCTACCCAAATAATGGTGTTTGGGGTTGAGACCCGAAGTGAAGCGCAAGGTCCCCAGAAACGGATATATGTAAGCAAATTCGGCGCCCAAAAGGGGGATTGCTGGCAGAAGAAAGAAAACAAGGGAGGGGGACTAAATCCAACGACAACTATGGCAAAACCTATCATCGATGGCGTCGACCTTGAAAGGGGAGAAAATGCCAAGAAGAGATGTTGGATAGGTCGGGAGATTATTTTGGCTAGAATTGTCGGAACTAGCCAAAGAAAACCATCAACTAGAAGAAGAAAAAGGTTGCACCAAGGCAAGGATGGCCTCGAGCAATAGCCGAATCTCTCCAAGAACGCATGCGAAAGTGCATCTATATAGGAAACAAGGGTCCGAACCCCTCCCCTCCCCTTCTCCATCTGGAAGAGCCAACGGAGGAAGAGAAGAGAGGAGGGGTCGAGGGAACTTGGGAGAAGACTAGGAATAGAGAGACGAGGAAGAAGAGAGAAAGAAAGGAGGGGGAATGAGTTCCCTGTACTAAGGGCATTTCTATTAGATCCCCTATCCTAAACGTTCAAAATCTTCTCCCGATCTCATTTTCCTAAAACAAATTAGGGGAATGTCTTTTGCTCGGCTAGCAGATCCCTTATAATGTATTCCCTTAAAAAGTTTTAACACAATTTTTTCACACAAATTCATTGAGAAAACACATATTTAAGCCATGTCATTACCTAATTCAATAACCGTGCGATATTAGCATGTTAACATGCCATAATTAAGCTGAACATATGTACTAAATTAAGAAAAATCACACATATTGGCGCTATGATCGATCTCAACATAGGGAGAAGATTTATCTTGGAAAGTGTAGTGACTGCCCATGAGGTGTTGCACTCAGTGCACACTGGAAATGAGCAGGGGCTGGTGATCAAGTTAGATTATGAAAAAGCTTTTGACTGTGTGCATTTAGATTTCTTAGATGAGCTATTAGTGAAAAGGGGTTTTGGCCCCAAATGGACTGCTTGGATTAAAGCAGTGGTTAGAGGAGGATTATTTGGGGTCAAAATCAATGGCTCAGACAAGGTGATCCGGTTTCACCTCTACTCTTCAACCTGGTGGTGGATGTGCTTGCTAGGATGCTGATTAAGGCCACATACTCAAGTCTGATTGGAGGGCTTTGCCCCAGCTTCTGTCCTGGGGGGTTAGTTCCCTTCAATATGCAGATGATACTATTCTTTTCTTACAAAATAACCTAGAAATGACTCAAAACCTCAAGGTAATTCTGACTTGAGCAAGTGTCTGGCATGAGAGTTAACTACAATAAGAGTGAGCTAATTCCTATTAATATGTCCGACGAAGAAACCTTGAGGTGCATAGAGATTATGAAATGTAAGAGAGGGAATTTCCCTATTAAATATTTGAGGATCCCATTACACTTTGATAAGCTTAGGAGAGAAGACATCCAGCCTCTTATTGATAAGATCATTAAGAGAATTGCGGGTTGGAGGGGGAAGCTGCTCTCATATAAAGGGAGTTTTGTTATAATTCAAGCATGCTTAGCCAGTATCCCTATCTACCTCCTGTCTTTTTTCAAGTTTCGAAAATGGGCTATTGAGATGATCAACTCTCAGATGGCACACTGCCTTTGGAGTGATTTCGAAGGCCACAGGAAACTGCATCTAGCTAACTGGCGATTAGTTTGTATGAAGAAGGAATTTGGGGGTATGGATATCCCTAACCTTCAGCAACTCAACATGTGTTTATTGGGCTCATGGGTGCAAAGGTATAGTAAGGGGAAGGCAAGTTGTGGAGGAAAGTGGTTGATCAGAAATATAGCACCCACAGACCAAACATCTTCACCAGCAATTCCCTTCATGCCTCTAGGTTCTGGAAAGGGGTTATGAGTGTGGTTAAATTTGGATACAGGTGATTGGTGGGGGATGGCAGACAGATTAGGTTTTGGGAGGATAGCTGGTTTGGTACATCTCCCCTTGCCGTCCAATTTTGGCCGCTATATGCCATTTGCAATGAAAACTCAAAAACTATCAGTGAAATATGGGATGGGACCCAGGTCAAGCTCTCCTTTAGGAGGATTTTCACTGATAACATGATGGAATCTTGGTATCAACTAGAGGAGATAGTGAAGAATATCTCTCTGGTGGAAGAAACAGACTCCCTAATTTGGCAGCTTGATAACAAGGGTGTTTACTCTAGTAGTTCTTTATATCATGTGATCAAATTTAGGGGGGTATAACCTGTCTACATTCCTGCTGTTTGGAAACTGCTAGTACCACCCAAGATCCATATTTTCCTATGGTTGGTCTCCTACAACATGATTATGACTAGAGACAATCTCAGGAAAAGACACATCATTAAACCTCTAAGCTGTGTGTTTTGTTCCTCGGATGAGTCCATTCAGCACTTATTTTTTGAGTGTGTGGTAGCTAAAATTATGTGGGCTCTAGTCAGAGACCACTTCAACAAACATATAGAGTTAGATTACCTTTCTGTTGCTAGATTTTGGGTTCTAATAAAAAGAATGCGGCTCCCAATGTTGTTAGTTCGGCCACACTGTGGTGCCTGTGGAAATTTAGAAATTCCATGATCTTTAACAATGTAGTTTGGTCCAACATTAAGCATGTGATAGGGAAGCTGCAATCTACGATTCGAAGCTGGATGATCCTTTGTGGGGACCAGGAAAGATCCTAGCTGGAAGCCACTCTGTCTGACCAGGGACTGAGCGGAGAAAAGATACTTATGGTGGCAGATGAACCTGCGGGGCGCATGAAGGGTGAATCAGAGATGACGGCAAGTTGGGCGCCTCAGCCAAAAGCGGCGCCCCCCATGAAGGCAAGAAAATCGCTGCAAGAGATCGCAGTGGCTGCTTAAAAGAGCCTTGTTTTTGCTTTCCCTGCGTGGAAATGTTGTTATCCTCTGTTCCTGTGTGAACTTGGTTATTTCTTTCTCTTTGCATAGACATTTGGCTTCCCCCTCCCCAGTGGAGTGAGAGGCGTGAACGAGTTAGTTGCTCGTCGAACAAACTTGTATGCGGTTGGGGGTTTCATTTGCATAATGGAACCGAGGAGGGATCCCTGTTTTTCTAAAAAAAAATACGTACTACCTAGCTCTACTTGCTTGGGTGGTTAAGTTAGTCCTCAAAGTCTGAAACCAAGCCATTGTTCGAGGTCGAGGGGCTAGCCCCGTTCTCGTTGGCGGTTGGCTGGATCCAAGGCTTCTAATCCTCTAACTCCTGAGACTAGCCACAATGGGGAGTAACATACAGTAGTAACATATACATATCCCTAGATTATATTACTACCTTCATAGTGGGTAGTAACATAAGTGTGGTAACATGCAAAGCTTCGTTTATTATGCTATAGACTCATATTGCATTGAAACATGTGATGTTACAGTAACTAGCTAAGTTACTACAACTCCCTCTCTCCTCATTAACTCATTGCCACATAAACAAATTTGCTGAGTTGGACTCGATGTTACTGCTGAAGTTACTCCCACTGTGGCTAGTCTGAAGGAGCTCATGGTAGAGTTAGTTGTGCTCGGCGTCGAGGCGGGACCACTTGACACAGTCTTGGCTGACCGTGCACTCGACGTCGACGGGCCCGAAGAATGTTTCGTTGATGGCGAGGAGGTCCGGCTCATCCTAAACGACCATGGCCATGTACTCACGGTCAATGTGCTCAGCCTCCCGATGCTCCTCCGCTGCCTTGTGCTCCATCTCTTCCGCCTGAGAGACGATGCAGACATTCGAGGGGTTGTGAGCAGCGGCGACGGAGGCAGCACCCGGCAAATTGAGTGTCGCCCACATTCTGTAGAGGCAAATAACAAAGGCGTCGTATGTGTGCACCACCTCCTCCGTCCTACCAACAAATCCCAGTCACCAACGGCTGAACTCTTTGTGCTAAATCTCAGCAGCAAACTTTCCCAACGGGCCGGTGCCGGACACCGTGGTACTTCAATGGCGGCGGCGGCGACATTTGCGGGTCTTGGGAGATAACGATGGTGGCAGTGTGGAGACATCGATTGGGGGTGCCGGAGTCGAAGAGGACGTTGGTCGGGCCGCGGGTGAACGGTGCTATATCGATGTAGGTGACGTTGTTCGAGGTCCGAGGGAAGTGGCCGGGGTGTGAGATGCAACCAGGATCGACCTTCGTCCACGACGACCACATCGAGGTAGGTGGCGGCGGCGATGAATCGACGGTGGGAGAGGGCCGATTTGGGTGGGGTCGCACTGTTTGGGACGGTGACACTGACTTTTATAGCCCAAGCCGGGCACGCAGTCAATACGCCATGCATGCGGCCTTCATTATTTTCCTAGGAGTGCCCTTTGACGATTTTTTTTGCTAAAGCACATCTAGATATGCTATAATAATTGCACATCTAAGTCCAATGTCATTAATTTTACGCTAAGGTTTGTGCAAGCATTTTCTTTTGTCTTTTTTTTATTTTTTTCCTAGTTTGATCGAATGATGTGCCCTAGACAGACTCCGGAACAATTTTAGGAAAAGTAGACAAGTGAGGAAAGTTTTAGAGATAGAAAAATTATTTTACTTCTTTTTGAAAATACGGTTCGAGACATATAACTTGTGGCATTTTCGACGGCCTTCTAAAGCATGATCGGTGGCCAATGCATCGAAATATCGACACCTTCTCACAGTGATATTTTTCTGCGAACCGCTCTGAAGCGCGAGACCACAAAAAGAATCCCATCTTGATAAAACATAATAAAATCACATTTCACCTCAAAGAAAAGAAATTCCTTTCTCCAACAACAAATTCATCTCGTACTCAAATCACGACGTCAGGTAGTACTGAGGCGGAGCGTCTAGCAAAGCTAGGGCACGGCCGGTCGCGGCTACCGCCGTCGTCGGCACAGGTGGACCGTGGACGGGCCGCCGCAGCCTCTGCCAGGTCGGCGCCTACTCAACTGGAACCAGCACACTGCACAGGTGAGGTGAGGATTCTTCACGTTGCAACCAGGACAGGAAGCTAAGAAAGATGCTTTAATGGCTTCACTTGGGAGTTACAATAATATTCAGGCTATCAAGCTCTGTCTACTAGGATGTGCTGTACTTGCATCATCTAGTGTCACAAATTTCCGTCACAAATTTGAGACCGATTTGGATCGAAGGCGGACACAAACCGAACGTTTTCTGCGTTCTCTTCACCCGCCTCTGTCCACTGCCTGTCCTACATGGCCCACCTGCCATTCACTCACTTCTTTTTCTCAGGTGCCATCTCGCCTGAGCATCCTCACTCTGCCGCGCGAATGCAGGGCGCCACGCTCACCCCACCGTCCTGCACCGCCGCCGCGCCAAACCGTCATGCTCGCCCCGCTGCGCCCCGACGCCCTAAATCGTCGCCCCGCGCTCGCCCTGCCGCGTGATGGCCGTGATGAAGCTCCGGGTCCCCCCGCACACGTCCAAGCCGCGTGATGCTAAGCTTGATGGACGGCATGGCCTCGTGTTGCCCCTACGCACGGCGCGCACGTGCTAGCTAGTCGCCGTTGGACGAGCCCGTGACGCCGGCGCGACAGGAACTCAAGGTTGGTGTCGATGAGCAGCTCAGGGCGGCGACCCATTAGGTGTTTGATGAAATGTTGGGAGGGACATGTCCAAAATGCGTCTGTCTCCCGTTGGGTACACTGGCTGACCTAAATAAAAAAGTGGACACACATGTCTCCTCGACCAATCTAAACAGATAAAAAGCGGACAAAATCCACGTTTGTTTGGGTCAGTCCGTTTGGAGTTGCTCATAATACTGAAGTGAGGCATTTTGAGTTGCATGTATAGTTATCCTCTTCCTGGTGGTACATGATGTTCCTGGGTAGGCTCTTGACCTCACTTGCATCACTTATTAGCTGTATAGCTTTGGCCGTTTTATTTCTTTTCGTTTCCTCTCGCTGTGCCTCGAGTAGTTTGTACCACTGTAGTAGTAGTAGTTGCCACGAGAAGAGGAGTGCATTTTTTCTACTGCGTGTTAAGAAGTAGATGTACTATCTAGGGAGTACTTGCCTAGTCTAATTGAGGGTGGTGAATGATGGCTTTACCTGCTAGGCTAGGATAGAGGCTAGAGGCTAGGCTTGTAAGGAAGAGAATAGTAGTGAGTATTACTATTAGTATGTCAGTGTGATTATTTTATGGGCTAGGGTGTGAATATGTCAGGAGTAGAATGGCATTGATACGAGGAAAACAAAAAGAATGAATTCATTCACAAACTCTTGTAAAAAATTGATCGACCAAGATAATCCAGATTTAATTCATTGACCAGGATAATACCAAGAGAGGCAAAGCATAAGAAGGCACAATTTTAGCAGCACAATCATCAGAGTTTAGCACTCGAATAGTATTTCATGTCTCAAAATTAAAGATAGGAGGGGGCATAACAGCCTCGAATTGCAAATGATACAGAGCATTCAAGCATGAACATGCATTTGAAGGAAAAGACAAATAGTTATCGCGCGATGGTAATTGGAGATTCTTGCATGATCCTCTTTCCTCTTGCTGAGAAGACAGAGTAGTAGCCTCTACTTGGGGGGGCTGCCCGCCGCCGGGGGTGCTGCAGGAGGAGGCGTCGTGCCTGCATAAAACTTTGTTTTAGTACCACCAGTATAATGTGCTGCCTCAATTCACAGGGGGCAAATCATCAAATCAAATCTACTTCTAGAGAGAGGCAGAGGGTATGCATGTAGACCGCTGATCCAAAAGCCCAAAGCATAGAGCAACAAAGGGTGTAGGGCTGTAGGCTAGTCTACCGATCGATATCCATATGCATGAGTACTAGTACTGGACTACATGAATACATGAACACACAGAGAAAGAGAAAGAGAAAGAGGAGAAAGACAAACCCTTGGCCTTGTCCAGACGAAGCTTGGCGCGTACTTCCTTGGCAGCTTCGTGCACGACGAAGTCGTGCACGTAGCCCCCAATCAGAGTGGCGCCCGCAAAAGTGAAGGCGACGGCGGATCCAAACATCGTGTAAATTGTAGTAACAAGTTTCTCTTTGGATCGCACTTGGTTCATGCTGCAAACAGTAGACAAGGAAAAGATTAGATGAGTCTACTGGAGAAGACTATGGGCATGGAGAGAGGGAATGGTAGAAAAGATGAGGAAACTCACGCGGCTTCCAGCTTAACGCTCGTTATTTCCGCCATCAGCTTCTCATCCACCTCGGCGAGGGTGTTGTAGCAGCCCCGCACCCTCCCCACCTCGGTGAATACATCCGTCCGCAGGTCCGCCACCGCAGCGCATCCGCATCCACCGCTCCTGCATGCATGCGACGTCAAGGTCAAGTAAAATCAAAAAAACCGATCTTTCTCGCTTGGATGGGACCGAGGGACCAAGCACCAATACATCAATCAAGCAACTTGACAATACAGTAGCGCGCTGGGCGACGAGGAAGCACGAAAAGACGGAAGATGCATGGGTTTTTAGTTCTTACCCGTTGCCTGAGCCGGTGACCGCGCCGCCGCCGCCGTTGGCCGGAGCCCCACCTCCGCTCGCTCCACCCCTGCAATGGTCGGTCGCGACAAAAGAGTCAATCTTTGCGCCAAAAGTTGCATCGAGAAGAAGAAAAGAAAAGAAAAACATGGAGGACGAGGGCCGGATCTAACCCGCCGTTCGCCGCCCCTCGTCCATTCGCTGGCCCGCCGCCGTTCGTCTTCGTCGGAACCCTGCATGCATGGAGATAAATATCAGAACTTTCACGATAGGGCCGGGGGATCAACGAGAACCGACGGGATCAAAAAAAGCCACGCCATCGAAAAGTTGCATCGCGAAGAAGAACAGGAAGAAGAAGAAGGAGAAGCAGGAGATCTCACCCGCTGGTGTTTGCGGCGGTCCCGCCGGTCGTCGCACCGCGGCCGGTGGCTGCAGCCTCGCCGACGGTGGTTGGGTCGGTCGAGAACCTTCGCGCGCCGCGCCCGCGCTCCCTGGAACAGAAACACAAGGCGGAGTGAGAAAAGGGCACGGGACGGGAAGAAGCGACGGGTGGAGGAGGAGGAGGAGGAGGACAGGTTGCGCTTACCCGAGCAAGCTGCGGCGGATGGCGCCGGAGAGGAGGTGGGAGCGTGCGCGGAGGAGGACGGCCATCTCGTTCTCGTCTCGTCGCTGAAAGAGAAGGGAGGAGGGTGGCGGCGCGGAGAGGGAGGAGGATGAATGATTGAGCTGGGCGTGGCTTGTCGTCTTATAGCGGCGCCAGGGCTTCTCGGCCTCCCTCCCTCCCTCGCTCCGGTGCTGCTGTCCTGTCCGGTCCTCTGCGGTCAAAAGATTTTTGTTTCCGTTGGAGCCTTTCTTTTCTTCTTTCTGTGGTCTATCTTATCTGTTACACGGAGGGGAGGCGAGGGGAGGGCGGGACGCGGTTTTGGGATTCCCGCCTTGCAGCTCAAACTCAATCTGTGCATCCACTTGGTCAGTTTCCCTCCGCCTCGTGCCAAAACTCATAAACGGCTCGCTCCGCGCTTGCCAGCGCCACGCCAAGACGTGTATGCATGCACCATGCACCGGGATGCCGCTCCTCATGCAAATCATGGGTTTACTTTAGACAGTGCCATGAATTAGAGCATCTACGACCGGCACCTCAAACCCCTCTCAAACATTCTAGACAGTTTTTCTTTTTGACTTTTTCTAGGCGAAACAATGGATTCCGATGTTTCGTCACACGAGGAGTATGGACCAACGGAGCTTCATGAAATTGCTCAAGATGAGTTCTTCGATTCGTTGGATTCGGGAGAACAAGTCGAAATGATCATGCTCATAAGCGTCCAACCGGAGATGGACTCGGAGGTGGAGCACATTCTCAACTTTAAGGGCTCGATCAAAGGGAGATCAGCTATTAACCCGGATAGGGTCTCTCGAGCTTCCTTCTACTGCTTGGACACGGATGGCATCCGACAGTCGTTCATCACGTTGGCCAGCTGTGACCCGGGATTCAATTTCATTTTAGCATGTTCAGATTGTTTAACTGAGTTTTTTTTTGCTTTGTTGCATTGTTTAATAGTTGAGTTGTGTTGAATTTGTGCGCTATACTATATGATACGCTTGTATGGATTGCATGGGTTTGAGGGTTTACATTTCACGAGTGAGGTTCCTTCGGCATGACATATGAGGGGTCATCTGGCGTTGTCCGATCTCGCATAGATGCTCCTAGTTAGCCCAAGTCACGTGAGAGATCCTGGGAAACGGCCATCCCTGAACACCAATCGATCAAAAATATGCTCTTGGAAGAAGGTCAAAAACCGCTCCTAATGCCCCCGATAGCCTCCCCCTCTCCTCCCCACTTCGCCGGCTCGATCAAAGGGAGAAGAGATATTAACCGCGAAAGGGTCTTTGGAGCTTCTACTCCTTGGACACTGATGGCATCCGACCAATGGTTCATCTCATTGGCCAGCCGAGACCCGGGATTCAATTTCATTCTAGCATCTTCAGATTGTTTCACTGAGATTTTTTTTTGCTTTTGTTGCATTGTTGAATAGTTCAATTGTGATGATTTTGTGCGCTATATATATGATATGCTTGTATGGATTGCATGGGTTTGAGGGTTTGGATTTCACGAGTGTGGTTCTCCGGCAGGACATACGGCGTTGTCCGACCTCGCATAGATGCTCCTAGTCAGCCCAAGTCACGAGGGAGATCCCGGGAAATGGCCATCCCTGAACACCAATAGATCAAAAATAAGCTCTTGGAAGAAGGTCAAAAACCGCTCCTAATGCCCCAGTTAGCCTGCCCCCGTCCTCCGCCGACTCGATCAAAGGGAGAAGAGCTATTAACCGCGATAGGGTCTCTCGAGCTTCTACTCCTTGGACACGGCTGGCATCCGACCAGTGGTTCATCACCTTGGCCAGCTGTGACCCGAGATTCTATTTCATTCTAGCATCTTCAGATTGTTTCACTAAGATTTATTTTTTGCTTTTGTTGCATTGTTGAATAGTTGAATTGTGATGATTTCGTGCGCTATATGATACGCTTGTATGGATTGCATGGGTTTGAGGGTTTAGATTTCACGAGTGTGGTTCCTTCGGCATGACATATGAGGGGTCATCCGGCATTCTCCGACCTCACATAGATGCTCCTAGTCAGCCCAAGTCACGAGAGATATCCTGGGAAACGGCCATCCCTGAACACCAATAGATAAAAAATAAGCTCTTGGAAGAAGGTCAAAAACCGCTCCTAATGCCCCCGTTAGCCTCCCCCTCTCCTCCCCACTTCGCCGGCTCGATCAATGGGAGAAGAGATATTAACCGCGAAAGGGTCTTTGGAGCTTCTACTCCTTGGACACTGATGGCATCCGACCAGTGGTTCATCACATTGGCCAGCCGAGACCCGGGATTCAATTTCATTCTTGCATCTTCAGATTGTTTCACTGAGATTTATTTATTTTTGCTTTTCTTGCATTGTTGAATAGTTGAATTGTGATGATTTCGTGCGCTATATGATACGCTTGTATGGATTGCATGGGTTTGAGGGTTTAGATTTCATGAGTGTGGTTCCTTCGGCATGACATATCAGGGGTCATCCGGCGTTGTACGACCTCGCATAGATGCTCCTAGTCAGCCCAAGTCACGTGAGAGTCTCATCGTAAAGGAATGCAGTTTTTGACATCCATTTGCCAGATTCCATAATCATAAAATTCGGCAATTGCTAACATGATTCGGACGGAGTTAAGCATCGCTACGGGTGAGAAATTCTCATCATAGTCAATCCCTTGAACTTGTCAAAAACCATTTGCGACAAGTCGAGCTTTGTAGACAATAACATTACCATCATCGTCAGTCTTATAAACAGCTCGCTCCGCGCTTGCCAGCGCCACGCCAAGACGTGTATGCATGCACCATGCACCGGGATGCCGCTCCTCATGCAAATCATGGGTTTACTTTAGACAGTGCCATGAATTAGAGCATCTACGACCGGCACCTCAAACCCCTCTCAAACATTCTAGACAGTTTTTCTTTTTAACTTTTTCTAGGCGAAACAATGGATTCCGATGTTTCGTCACACGAGGAGTATGGACCAACGGAGCTTCATGAAATTGCTCAAGATGAGTTCTTCGATTCGTTGGATTCGGGAGAACAAGTCGAAATGATCATGCTCATAAGCGTCCAACCAGAGATGGGCTCGGAGGTGGAGCACATTCTCAACTTTAAGGGCTCGATCAAAGGGAGATCAGCTATTAGAGAAACTCTAGCATACCCCGCATCCCGCCGGCCCGCAAAACGCGTTTGCAGTTCGTGCAAAATGGCCATTGCGGGCCGGCGCAGACGGCCACAGATGCAGACCCCTCAAACGGACCCGTATAAAAGTATATTCGTGGAATATGCTTTTTTACGGGTCGGCTTTGCGGGGTCTGCTCTTTGCGCCGCTGCATCCCGCCCCGCAAATATCAAATCCAACATAATACAACAATTGGAAGCAAACTAAATTATTCAAATCAAACATAATGCGATAATCATCCACATTACAAATAATTATTCAAATCACCGTAGCAAAGTTAAATAATGCAATACAAAACTTGTCGTGAATACAAATACAAATGAATACAAAAATTAGTCACTGTCTAGCCCTTTGCCAATGGTGCTCAATGAGATCCTCCTGAAGTTGAAAGTATGTGTTTGCATTTTCAATCTCCTTGTATGTCTGAAGAAAAACTCTAATGCAGTTAGGGTCTCTAGCTAGTTTGACACGGCTACCCACATTATCGTAGAAGAATTCCAAGTTCATTCCTCTCTCATCTTTAAGAATCATATTGTGCAGGATAACACAACATGTCATGATATTTTTCAAGGTTTTCTTATCCCCAAAACGAGCAGGACCACGGACAATGGAAAACCTAGATTGCAAAACACCGAATGCTCTTTCAATGTCTTTTCGGGCTGCCTCTTGCACCCTTGCAAGTTCACATTGTTTTTTAGTTTTGGGTTCTTTGATGCTCTTGACAAATGTGCACCAAGGAGGGTATATACCATTTGCAAGATAGTACCCCTTTGTGTATTCATGACCATTGATAGTGTAGTTGCAAGCAGGAGCATCACCACTAGCAAGCCTAGCAAACAAATGAGACCGTTGCAACACATTGATATCATTGAGAGTGCCCGATATACCAAAAAAACAATGCCAAATCCATAAATCCTCGGATGCTACGGCCTCTAGCACAATTGTTGCATCATGAGACTTGCCACAATACATTCATTGCCATGCCTTGGGGCAATTTTTCCAAGTCCAATGCATACAATCAGTGCTACCTAGCATGCTAGGCCAACCTCTCCTCTCATTCGATGCCATCAATTTCTTTGTGTCATCTTCGTTGGGTTCCCGAAGATACTCAGGACCAAAGACACGGATGATCAATTTTTTGCAAATCTACGCAGACTCAATTGTAGTATCTTCACCAATGCGAACATACTCATCGGCATAGTCAGCCGAAACGCCATATGCAATCACCCATATAGCTGCGGAGATTTTTTGATATGCCCTAAATCCCATTAAGCCCGCAACATTTCTTCTTTGAGTAAAATATCGGCAATTTGCCTCGCAAGCTTGAACAATTTTCACAAAGAGGTGTGGTGGATATGTAGGATTCTCCGCGAATTAGTCTTGCATCAACATCTCGCCCAAGGATGACGATCCCGAGGAATGCAAAGACGCCCGACAGTCGATCCTCGCCTCCTCTTCCGGTTCTCGTCTTCGTGCTCCTTCACGGCAAGTGCCATGACTAATGTCTGTTGCCAAAAGTTCGCAAACAGGTCTCAACATCCGAGTCGTCCGAATCAAACGAATCGGAGAGCAAGAACTTCTCGCACGGGCTCAACTCCATCCACATGCGTACCGGCGCGTCAATCAACTATACAGCTCGCTCGCAAAAATCACAAAAATACGCGCTAACCAGTGGCGGATGCGACGGGCGATCCCGTGCGGCGACGAGGGGCAGGCTCGACAGTGGTTGATCCCCGGCGGCGGCAGCAACGAGGGGCGGCTCTTCTCGCCGGATCCTAGGGGTGCAGCGTCTCGGCCCGGGAGGGTGTGGGGCGGCCCTGCGGCGCGATTCGGCCCACAGATTTGGCGGGAATCGCCGGCGGCGGACGGGCGGAAGCAAGGGCGGTCGGTGACGGAAGGAGGGGGGAAAGGCGCGCAGGCTGAAATGTCCCTCCCGTCAACTGCTTATCTCTGATGCGGGGCACCGCAGCCGCGAGGTGGAAATCCACGTATTCCCGGGTTGAGGCCGAGATTTTGCTGCGCCCCTCAAAAATTTTTGCGGGCCGAGGCGGGATGCGGGGTCTGATCGGGCAGATTTTTCCGCCCTTACCCGCATTTTGTCGGTTATTTTGCGGGTCGGGGGAGGATGCGGGGTCTGCTAGAGTTTCTCTTAACCCGGATAGGGTCTCTCGAGCTTCCTTCTACTGCTTGGACACGAATGGCATCCGACAGTCGTTCATCACGTTGGCCAGCCGTGACCTGGGATTCAATTTCATTTTAGCATGTTCAAATTGTTTAACTGAGATTTTTTTGTTGCTTTGTTGCATAGTTGAATTTGTGCGCTATACTATATGATACGCTTGTATGGATTGCATGGGTTTGAGGGTTTAGATTTCATGAGTGTGGTTCCTTCGGCATGACATATGAGGGGTCATCCGGCGTTGTTCGACCTCGCATAGATGCTCCTAGTTAGCCCAAATCATGAGAGAGATCCTGGGAAACAGCCATCCCTGAACACCAATAGATCAAAAATAAGCTCTTGGAAGAAGGTCAAAAACCGCTCCTAATGCCCCCGTTAGCCCGCTCCTCTCCTCCCGTACTCCACCGAGCCACCGGCGCTCACTGCCGTTCCCGCCCACCGCCTCCGGCACCTATAATCCCACTCCTGCACTCCGTGCATGTTCTCCTTTTCAGCATGGATGGGGAGGGAGGACATACACAGGAGAGAGCAGATGGGTTTCCCAGATCAGGATCGATAGTGAGAGTAGCGGAGGGCTCCTGGCAGTGGTTGAGATGCATCAGAGAGTACATGTTGCCACCGGCGGGTGTGACTTCGAAAAATGGGGCATCCTCTACAAAGATCGTGCGAAAAGAGATGGTGGAAGCATTTATCAAAACTCTTTATGTGCTCGTCAGGGCTCCTCATCCTATCTTGGTGGGGTAACTGTTGCATAAACCGATACTAAGGGTGTCGTAGATCGTGCGCTCCTTGCCAAACTCTATCTTTCAGGTGCAATGTTCGGAAATACTCCACTGCCCATCCCCCATCATCGCCAGATGTTGGGATGCTTCGCTGGAAGGAGAAAACATCCAGACTCAGCCATGCTACTCCACCAGAACCGACATCATCTCCTAATCAATCTCCGTCGAACAAGACAAAGACAGGGTTGACAATAGGTCTAAAAAAACATAGGTTCGGTGAAGGCAATGTAATGGGTTCCATCAGTAATTTAAAATAAGTGCAAATTTTTGGAGAGATTTCATGGCTGGAGGCCTAAGTACTTGTTTGGCTATGGCTATGGATAATGAAATTACGAGTTCTTCGATTTGTCGGATTCACGGAAGAAGTCGAAATGATCATGCTCATGAGAGCATCTTGTCGGAATCGGGGCTCCGCAGACCCAAGAAGGTTCGAACTCAGGGGCGTGAACGAAGGATCCAGCTTCACGACGACGCTAGCCCGCTATGCTCATGGCCTGATCTTGTCTGGTACACCAGAACGTGAGGATGAGATGAACACGGAGATTTACCCAGGTTCAGGCCACCTTGCGGTGTAAAACCCTGCTCCTGCTTTGTGGTGGATTGGCCTCATGAGGGGGCAGGGGATGAACTAGTACAGTGGAAGAGCAACCTCGCGAAGGATCATGGGTGAAGGTGGAATGGATCTGACCCCCCTCTACGGTGGAGGCTAGTCCCTATTTATAGCGGCCTTGGTCATCTTCCCTTATCGCACAAGAGGGAAGGGATCCCACAATGACCAATTTTGAAAGGAGACAAGGAGTACATCTTATCCTGACCAAAGGTGGTCTTTGCCTGCAAAGCTTCTGGGCGTGACGCGGAGGTGGGCTCGGCGATGACATCCGTCCTGCCGAGCTCGTGGTCTTGGTCTTGTTCCACCGGAATGGAAAGTTATGGGGCCTTCCTCGGGAACCTGCGCCTGCCCTTGCTTCCTTAGCACTAAAGAGGAAATTGTCCGCATTGCGCCCGCTAGTGCCCACCTGGCCTTGGTCGTCATGGCTCACGTCATTGCAGCCTCATGAGGCTGGGTACCTACATAGAAATCTCTGCTCCTCGGGAGGCAGCGTGGGGAGGCCACTCCTCTAGAGGTCTTGGCGTCGTTCGCCTTGCGAGGATCTTGTAGCTGGGTTGTACCAGGCCGTCAAGGTGGGCCATGCCTGGGCCGCAGGCAGGCAAGTGTGGGTACCCCCGATCCCTGAACGTCGACAGTAGCCCCCGGGCCTAAGGCGCGCCCGGCCTGGCTTCGAGGCGAAAGAAAGGAGCGAAGGATGAAGCGCCATGGGGGCCCAATCGCCTGTGGGCCAGGCTTGATGCATGGCATGTGACAGGGCATAGACGCCCCCACTTCTCCACACGGCCTCGGCAACTGTCCGGGCAGACAAAAGCCTGGCGCACGCTGCGGTTCCATCATTGCTCTTCTTCCTTGCGCCTTTCCTATCCTGCTCAGATCCCCTTTGCTTCACGAGAAACTTCTCCAGATCTTGGCGCAGCACCGTCCTTCCTCTCACTCTCCCAACCTCAAGGATTTCTCAGATGGAGCCCGTTGGGAAGTTAAAGTTTGAGGCCCAGGCCTCGGCCTCCTCTTCCCCCTTGCCGGCGCTTACGGCCTCCACCATTGCTAAGGAGGGGGACCTCATCCCAGTGCTTCCGTTGATGGTAGACGATTCCAGCGAGTGGGGGCAGACCTTGACCTAGTGCGGCTCTGCGGAACAGAGCACCTTGGCAAAAATAGTCTACCCCTTCTTCCTCCATAGCATCTTCTCCGGGCTCATCCGCCCTTCTCGTGGTTCTTCACCGTCATACTTGAGCACTACGGGATCCAGGCCCTCCATCTCCATCCCAACTACATCCTGCCCCTCTCTATCTTCGCCTTCTACTGCAAGGCCTTCGTAGGCGTGAGGCCCTCAGGGCCCCTCTTCTGCCACTACTTCAGCCTGCAGTTCCACGACAGCACGCAACAGTTGGCGTGTGTCTCCTTCATCGTGGCCTAGAGTGGGGAAGGTGGTCCTGAAGGCCGGGAAGAAGGTGGAAGGCTTCAGGCACCGCTGGGTCTTCCTGGATATCAAGGGCCTCGATCAGCGCCTAGAGCTCCCGACGGAGCTTAACGAGAAGACACTTGCGTGGATCTCCACAAAGCTCACCGACCCAGGGGTGAAGCCTGTCTTGGAGCGGATTACCTTGGATATGGAGGCCAAGAAGCTGACCGGGGCGATGATAGTGAAGGAGTTCCTGACGCAGCGCCTGGTGCCGCTTGAGTCGCACTCCGGCGTTGTCCGACCTCGCATAGATGCTCCTAGTCAGCCCAAGTCATGAGAGAGATCCTGGGAAATAGCCATCCCCGAACACCAATAGATAAAATATAAGCTCTTGGAAGAAGGTCAAAAACCGCTCCTAATGCCCCTATTAGCCTACCCCCGTCCTCCCCACTCTGCCGGCTCGATCAAAGGGAGAAGAGCGATTAACCGCGATAGGGTCTCTAGAGCTTCTAGTCCTTGGACACAGATGGCATCCGACCAGTGGTTCATCACCTTGGGCAGTCGTGACCCGAGATTCAATTTCATTCTAGCATCTTCAGATTGTTTCACTGAGATTAATTTTTTGCTTTTGTTGCATTGTTGAATAGTTGAATTGTGATGATTTCATGCGCTATATGAAAAGCTTGTATGGATTGCAAGGGTTTGAGGGTTTAGATTTCACGAGTGTCATTCTCCGGCAGGATATACGGCGTTGTCCGACCTCGCATAGATGCTCCTAGTCAGCCCAAGTCACGAGAGAGATCCTGGGAAATGGCGATCCCTGAACGCCAATAGATAAAATGTAAGCTCTTGGAAGAAGGTCAAAAAACTAATGCCCCCGTTAGCCTTCCCCGTTCTCCCCACTCCGCTGGCTCGGTGAAAGGGAGAAGAGCTATTAACCGGGATAGGGTCTCTGGAGCTTCTACTCCTTGGCCACGGATGGCATCCGACCAGTGGTTCATCACATTGGCCAGCCGTGACCCAGGATTCAATTTCAATCTAGCATCTTCAGATTGTTTCACCGAGATTTATTTTTTTTGCTTTTGTTGCATTATTAAATAGTTGAATCATGATGATTTTGTGCGCTATATGATACGCTTGTATGGATTGCATGGACTTGAGGGTTTAGATTTCACGAGTGTGGTTCTCCGGTAGGACATATGCCATTGTCCGACCTCGCATAGATGCTCCTAGTCAGCCCAAGTCACGAGAGAGATCCTCGGAAACGGCCACCCCTGAACACCAATAGATAAAATGTAAGCTCCTGGAAAAAGGTCAAAACCCGCTCCTAATGCCCCCGTAAGCCCGCCCCGTCCTCCCCACTACACCGGATCAATCAAAGGGAGAAGAGCTATTAACCGCGATAGGATCTTTGGAGCTTCTTCTCCTTGGACACGGATGGCATCCGACCAGTGGTTCATCACCTTGGCCAGCCGTGACCGAGGATCCAATTTCATTCTAGCATCGGATTGTTTGACTAAGATTTATTTTTGCTTTTGTTTCATTGTTGAATAGTTGAATTGTGATAATTTTATGTGCTATATTAAACGCTTGTATGAATTGCATGGGTTTAAGGGTTTAGATTTCACAAGTGTGGTTCTCCGGCAGGACATACGGCATTGTCTGACCTCGCATAGATGCTCCTAGTCAGCCCAAATCATGAGAGAGATCGTGGGAATCGGTCATCCCTGAACACCTATAGATAAAATATAAGCTCTTGGAAGAAGGTCAAAAACCACTCCTAATGCCCCAGTTAGCCTGCCCCCGTCCTCCCCACTCCGCCGGCTCGATCAAAGGGAGAAGAGCTATTAACCGCGATAGGGTCTTTGGAGCTTCTACTCCTTGGACACGGATGGCATCCAACCAGTGGTTCATCACCTTGGCCAGCCGTGACCTGGGATCCAATTTCATTCTAGCATGTTGAGATTGTTTGACTGAGATTTATTTTTGCTTATGTTTCATTGTTGAATAGTTGAATTGTTATGATTTTGTGTGCTATATGAAACGCTTGTATGGATTGCATGGGTTTGAGGGTTTAGATTTCACGAGTGTGGTTCTCTGGCAGGACATACATCGTTGTCCAAGCTCGCAGAGATGCTCCTAGTCAGCCCAAGTCATGAGAGAGATCCTGGGAAACAGCCATCCCTGAACACCAATAGATAAAAATGTAAGCTCTTGGAAGAAGGTCAAAGAAGCTCCTAATGCCCCTGTTAGCCTACCCCCGTCCTCCCCACTCCACCGGCTTGACCAAAGGGAGAAGAGATATTAACCGCGATAGGGTCTGTGGAGCTTCCACTCCTTGGACACGGATGGCATCCGACCAGTGATTCATCACCTTGGCCAGCCGTGACCCGGGATCCAATTTCACTCTAACATGTTCAGATTGTTTGACTGAGATTTATTTTTTCTTTTGTTTCGTTGTTAAATAGTTGAATTGTGATGATTTTGTGCGCTATATGATATGCTTGTATGGATTGCATGGGTTTGAGGGTTTAGATTTCACGAGTGTGGTTCTTCGGCAGGACATACGGCATTGTCCGACCTCACATAGATGCTCGTAGTCAGCCCAAGTCACGAGAGAGATCCTGGAAAACAGCTATCACTGAAAACCAATAGATAAAATGTAAGCTCTTGGAAGAAGGTCAAAACCGCTCCTAATGCCACCGTTAGCTTCCCCCATCCTCCCCACTCCGATGGCTTGATCAAAGGGGCAAGAGCTATTAACCGGGATAGGGTGTGTGGAGCTTCAACTCCTTGGAAATGGATGGCATCCCACCAGTGGTTCATCACCTTGGCCAGTTGTGACCCAGGATTCAATTTCATTCTAGCATCTTCAGATTGTTTCATAGAGATTCTTTTTTTCTTTTGTTGCATCGTTGAATAGTTGAATTGTGATGATTTTGTGCGCTATATGATACGCTTGTATGGATTGCATGGATTTGAGGGTTTATATTTCAGGAGTGTGGTTCTCCGGCAGGACATACGACGTTGTCCGACCTCGCATAGATGCTCCTAGTAAGCCCATGTCACAAGAGAGATCCTCGGAAACGACAATCCCTGAACACCAATAGATGTGACACTTGTATGGATTGCATGAATTTGAGGGTTTAGATTTCAGGAGTGTGGTTCTTTGGTAGACATACGGTGTTGTCCCACTTCGCATAGATGCTCCTAGTCAGCCAAAGTCACGAGAGAGATCCCGGGAAACAGCCATCCATGAACACCAATAAATAAAATGTAAACTCTTAGAAGAAGGTCAAAAACCACTCCTAATGCCCCCGTTGGCCTGCCCCCATCCTCCCCACTCTACCATCTCGATCAAAGGGAGAAGAGCTATTAACCGATAGGGTCTCTGGAGGTTCTAGCACGGATAGCACCCAACCAATGGTTCATCACCTTGGCCAGCCATGACCCAGGATCCAATTTCATTCTAGCATGTTCATATTGTTTCACTGAGATTTATTTTTGCTTTTGTTTCATTGTTGAATAGTTGAATTGTGATGATTTTGTGCGCTATATGAAACACTAGTTGTATGGATTGCATGGGTTTGAGGATTTAGACTTCATGAGTGTGGTTCTCCGGTAGGACATACGGCATTGTCCGAGGTCGCATAGATGCTCCTAGTCAGCCCAAGTCATGAGAGAGATCCTGGGAAATAGCCATCCCTGAACACCAAGAGATAAAATGTAAGGTCTTGGAAGAAGGTAAAAACGCTCCTAATGCCCCCGTTAGCCTTCCCCCGTCCTCCCCACTCCACTGGCTTGATCAAAGGGAGAAGAGATATTAACCGCGATAGGGTCTATGGAGCTTCCACTCCTTGGACATGGATGGCATCCAACCAGTGATTCGTCACCTTGGCTAATCGTGACCCGGGATCGAATTTCACTCTAGCATGTTCAGATTGTTTGACTGAGATTTATTATTGCTTTTGTTTCATTGAAGAATAGTTGAATAGTGATGATTTTGTGCGCTATATGATACGCTTGTATGGATTGCATGGGTTTGAGGGTTTAGATTTCATGAGTGTGGCTCTCCGGCAGGACATACGACATTGTCCGACCTTGCATAGATGCTCCCAGTCAGCCCTAGTCACGAGAGAAATGGTGGGAAACGACCATCCCTGAACACCAATAGATAAAATGTAAGCTCTTGGAAGAAGGTTAAAAATGCTCCTAAAGCCCCCCGTTAGCCTGCCCCCGTCCTCCCCACTCCACCGGCTCGATCAAAGGGAGAAGAGATATTAACCATGATATGGTCACTAGAGCTTCTACTCCTTGGACACGGATGTCATCCGACAAGTGGTTCATCACCTTGGCCAGCCATGACCAGGGATTCAATTTCATTCTAGCATGTTCAGATTCTTTCACTGAGATTTATTTTTGCTTTCGTTTCATTGTTGAATAGTTGCATTGTGATGATTTTGTGCGCTATATGATACACTTGTATGGATTGCATGGGTTTGAGGGTTTAGATTTCATGAGTGTGGTTCTTCGGCAGGACATACGGTGTTGTCCGACCTCACATAGATGCTCCTAGTCATCCCAAGTCACGAGAGAGATCCTGGGAAATGGCCATACCTGAGCACCAATAGATAAAATGTAAGCTCAGGGAAGAAGTTCAAAAACGCTCCTAATGCCCCGTTAGCTTGCCCCCGTCCTCCCCACTCCACCGGCTCGATCAAAGGGAGAAGAGATATTAACCGTGATAGGGTCGCTAGAGCTTCTACTCCTTGGACACGGATGTCATTCGTCCAGTGGTTCATCACCTTGGCCAGCCGTGACCCGGGATTCAATTTCCTTCTAGCATGTTCAGATTGTTTCACTGAGATTTATTTTTACTTTTGTTTCATTGTTGAATCATTGAATTGTGATGATTTTGTGCACTATATGATACGCTTGAATGTATTGCATGGGTTTGAGGGTTTAGATTTCACTAGTTTGGTTCTCCGGCAGGACATATGGCGTTGTCTGACCTCGCATAGATGCTCCTAGTCAGCCCAAGTCACGAGAGAGATCATGGGAAACGACCATCCATGAACACCAATAGATAAAATGTAAGCTCTTAGAAGAAGGTCAAAAATGCTCCTAATGCCACTGTTAGCCTACACCAGTCCTCCCCACTCAGCCGGCTCGATCAAAGGGAGAAGAGTTATTAACTGGGATAGATTCTCTGGAGCTTCTACTCCTTGGACACGGATGGCATCCGACCAGTGGTTCATCATGTTAGCCAGCAGTTACCCGGGATTCAATTTCATTTTATCATCTTCAGATTGTTTAACTTAGATTTATTTTTGCTTTGTTAAATTGTTGAATAGTTGAATTCTGATGATTTTGTGCGCTATAGGATACACTTGTATGGATTTCATAGATTTGAGGGTTTAGATTTCATGAGTGTGGTTCTCCGGCAGGACATACGACATTGTCCAACCTCGCATAGATGCTCCTAGTCAGCCCAAGTCACGAGAGAGATCCTGAGAAACGGCCATCCCTGAACACCAATAGATAAAATGTAAGCTCTTCAAAGAAGGTCAAAAAAACGCTCCTAATGCCCCCGTTAGCCTGCCCCGTCCTCCCCACTCTACCGGCTCGATCAAAGGGAGAAGAGCTATTAACCGGGATAGGGTCTCTGGAGCTTCTACTCCTTGGACACGGATGTCATCGGACTAGTGGTTCATCATGTTGGCCAGCAGTGACCCGGGATTCAACTTCATTTTGGCATCTTCAGATTGTGTAACTCAGATTTATTTTTGCTTTGTTGCATTGTTGAATAGTTGAATTGTGATGATTTTGTGCGCTATATGACACACTTGTATGGATTGTAAACCCGGGCATGGGCAGCCCGGCCCTAGCCTGACCCGAAAAACCTGGGCCGGGCCGGGTCGGACTTGACGTTCGGGCCGGACTCGGGCCTTGTTTTGCAGCCCGGAAGATAGTTCGGGCCGGGCTCAGGCTTCATTTTTTTCTGTATTTTGGGCCGGGGTTTCAGGCTTCGGGCCAGGCTTGCACGTGCGTACACTAAAAAACAACATTCAGGCCGGGCTTTGGGGCTTCGGCTTGATTTCTGGCTGGGCTCGGGCTAGAAAATAGGGAGTATTTCGGGGTTCTGGCCGTACTCGGGCTTGGGAAATGAAAGTCGGGCTTTTACAAGCCCGACCTGGAACCCGGCCCGGGCCGACGTTTGCCCGGGATTAATAGATTGCATGGACTTGAGGGTTTAGATTTCCGGAGTGTAGCTCTCTGGGAGGACATACGACGTTGTGTGACCTTGCATAGATGCTCCTAGTCAGCCCAAGTCACGAGAGAGATCCTGGGAAACGGCCATCCCTGAACACCAATAGATAAAATGTAAGCTCTTGGAAGAAGGTAAAAAACGCTCCTAATGCCCCCGTCCTCCCCAGTCCGCCGGCTCGATCAAAGGGAGAAGAGCTATTAACCGGGATAGGGTCTCTGGAGCTTCTACTCCTCAGACACGGATGGCATCCGACCAATTGTTCATCATGTTAGCCAGCAGTGATCTGGGATTCAATTTCATTTTAGCATCTTCAGATTGTT
Source organism: Triticum dicoccoides (assembly GCF_002162155.2). NCBI lineage: Eukaryota > Viridiplantae > Streptophyta > Magnoliopsida > Poales > Poaceae > Triticum > Triticum dicoccoides. The sequence goes on from NC_041388.1 coordinate 536,445,258, forward strand.
TAACTGAGATTTATTTTTGCTTTGTTTCATTGTTGAACAGTTGAATTGTGATGATTTTGTGCGCTATATGATACACTTGTATGGATTGCATGGATTAGAGGGTTTAGATTTCAGGAGTGTGGTTCTCCGGGAGGACATACGGCGTTGTCCGACCTCACATAGATGCTCCCAGTCAGCAGAAGTGACGAGAGCGATCCTAGGAAACGGCCATCCCCGAACACCAATAGATAAAATGTAAGCTCTTGGAAGAAAATAAAAAAACGTTCCTAATGCTCCCGTTAGCCCGCCCCGTCCTCCCTACTCCGCCGAGTCGATCAAAGGGAGAAGAGCTATTAACCGGGATAGGGTCACTGGAGCTTCTACTCCTTGGACACGGATGGCATCCGACCAGTGGTTCATCACGTTGGCCAGTCATGACCAGGAATTCAATTTCATTTTAGCACAGATTGTGAATACACTGATTTCTGGCACAGATCTTCAGCCATCTCGCTCTCAGGAATTGGATAAGGTCGATTGGAAGTGGACTAAGGATTAGAAATATACTGCAAGTGAGCTGAGCAGAAGAGCATCTACCACCGCGACCTGCAAATCCGGGCCCTCAAATGCCCGCACACGCGCCCGGGAGCGTCAGTGGACACTGACCGGGCACTCCTCATATCCAGTCATCCACATCCGTGTATCCCGTATCTGGTACCTCATATCCATACTAGCATGCAACGTAGATCATCACACAAACATAGAATCGGACAGGGAAATGCTATTCCAATCACCAGAATATCGCCTAGAGATATCCAAAAGTTTGCCAAACTTCACATAATTCACATAAATGATGGACAAATTTAAACTACATTACTAAAAACTAGAAATTAAATACGGAGGCGACGGAGATTCACCACTTCCTCACCGACCCTTTGCCCTTCCAGTCGCCGACGCAGCTGTAGTTGTAGGCAGTTGGCGGCGGATCATCCGAGTCGTCAGACCAGAGGATGACAAGCCCTTTTAGCCGCTGGACTTCCCTGTCCTGCTGCCGCTTGAGCTTCGCGAGCCGAGCCGCCTCCGCTGCCTCACACTCGGACTGCTCAATGGCAATCCATAGCGCCTTGGCATTCTTCCGGCGGAGCCGCCGCGCATATGTCTCTGCGGTCATAAGCGACCGGCGGTAGGCCCATTCGAGGAGCCGTGCGTCCTCGTCGGGCTCCCGCTGCATCCTGCGGCGGCGGCGCACGGACTGCTCTGCCTTCCTCCTCTCCCTTTCCCGCTGCCGCTCGCGACGGGCGGTGCGCGCCTCTGATTTCGGCATGTGCGTCTGGGCCGGCGGGGTGGGCACAAGCACCCATTGTTGCCCACGTGGGGGAGCAGCAGCCGACGGGGCCAGGGGACGACGTAGGGGAGGTGCATATTGCGCAGGCCGCCTGTCGGAGCTGCGCCCGGGACGGGAGGGGCCAGCGCCTCGTCCGAGCTGTGCTGACAGGGAAGTTGCGGCTGCGCCGAGGCTGCAAATCTGGAGCCACCGCTCCCTGCCCTTCCCGCCCACCGCCAGCGTCGCTACCTCCGGTACCTACAATTCCACTCTCGCACTCCGTGCATTATCTCCTTTTCAGCATGGATGGGGAGGGAGGTGCTACCTCTTGAGCTTGCGTTGGATTTCCCCGAAGAGGAAAGGATGATGCAATAGAGTAGCGTAAGTATTTCCCTCAGTTTTTGAGAACCAAGGTATCAATCCAGTAGGAGGCTACACGCAAGTCCCTCGTACCTACACAAAAACAATAGCTCCTCGCAACCAACGCGATTAGGGGTTGTCAATCCCTTCACGGTCACTTACAAGAGTGAGATCTTATAGAGATGATAGATAATATTTTTGGTATTTTTGATATAGAGATGCAAAGCAAAAAGTAAAAGGCAAAGTAAAAAAGCAAAGCAAGATTAAAGTGATGGAGATTGATATGATGAGAATAGACCCGGGGGCCATAGGTTTCACTAGTGGCTTCTCTCAAGAGCATAAGTATTCTACGGTGGGTGACTAAATTACTGTTGAGCAATTGACAGAATTGAGCATAGTTATGAGAATATCTAGGTATGATCATGTATATAGGCATCACGTCCGAGAAAAGTAGACCGACTCCTGCCTGCATCTACTACTATTACTCCACTCATCGACCGCTATCCAGCATGCATCTAGAGTATTAAGTTAAAAACAGAGTAACGCCTTAAGCAAGATGACATGATGTAGAGAGGTAAATTCATGCAATATGAAATAAACCCCATCTTGTTATCCTCGATGGCAATGATACAATACGTGCCTTGCTGCCCCTTCTGTCATTGGGAAAGGACACCGCAAGATCAAACCCAAAGCTAAGCACTTCTCCCATGGCAAGAAAAACCAATCTAGTAGGCCAAACCAAACTGATAATTCGAAGAGACTTGCAAAGATAACCAATCATACATAAAAGAATTCAGAGAAGATTCAAATATTACTCATAGATAGACTTGATTATAAACCCACAATTCATCGGTCTCAACAAACACACCGCAAAAAGAAGATTACAACGAATAGATCTCCACAAGAGAGGGGGAGAACATTGTATTGAGATCCAAAAAGAGAGAAGAAGCCATCTAGCTACTAACTATGGACCCGAAGGTCTGAGGTAAACTACTCACACTTCATCGGAGAGGCTATGATGATGTAGAAGCCCTCCGTGATGACGGCCCTCTCTGGCGGAGCTCCGGAACAGGCCCCAAGATGGGATCTCGTGGATACAGAAAGTTGCGGCGGTGGAATTAGGTTTTTGGCTCCGTATCTGATCGTTTGGGGGTACGTAGGTATATATAGGAGGAATGAGTATGTCGTTGGAGCAACAGGGGGCCCACGAGGCAGGGGGCGCGCCCTAGTGGGGGGCCACCCTCGTGACCGCCTCTGTTACTTCTTGGAGTAGGGTCCAAGTCTCCTGGATCACGTTCGGTGAGAAAATCACGTTCCCGATGGTTTCATTCCGTTTGATATTCCGTTTCTTCGAAACACAGAAATAGGCAAAAAAACAGCAATTCTAGGCTGGGCCTCCGGTTAATAGGTTAGTCCCAAAAATAATATAAAAGTGAAAAATAAAGCCCAATATAGTCCAAAACAGTAGATAATATAGCATGGAGCAATCAAAAATTATAGATACATTGGAGACGTATCAGGCATCCCCAAGCTTAATTCCTGCTCGTCCTCGAGTAGGTAAATGATAAAAAGAGAATTTTTGATGCGGAGTGCTATTGGCATAATTTCAATGCAAATCTTCTTAATTGTGGTATGAATATTCAGATTTGAAAGATTCAAGACAAAAGTTCATATTGACATAAAAATAATAATACTTCAAGCATACTAACAAAGCAATTATGTCTTCTCAAAATAACATGGCCAAAGAAAGTTATCCCTACAAAATCATATAGTCTGGCTATGCTCTATCTTCACCACACAAAGTATTTAAATCATGCACAACCCCAATGACGAGCCAAGCAATTGTTTCATACTTTAACATTTTCAAAACTTTTTCGATCCTCACGCAATACATGAGCGTGAGCCATGGATATAGCACTATATGTGGAATAGAATGGTGGTTGTGGAGAAGACAAAAGGAGGGGAAGATAGTCTCACATCAACTAGGCGTACCAACGGGCTATGGAGATGGCCATCCATAGATATCAATGTGAGTGAGTAGGGATTACCATGCAACGGATGCACTAGAGCTATAAGTATATGAAAGCTCATCAAAAGAAACTAAGTGGGTGTGCATCCAACTTGCTTGCTCACGAAGACCTAGGGCAATTTTGAGGAAGCCCATCATTGGAATATACAAGCCAAGTTCTATAATGAAAAATTCCCACTAGTATATGAAAGTGACAAAATGGGAGACTCTCTATCATGAAGATCATGGTGCTACTTTGAAGCACAAGTGTGGTAGAAGGATAGTAACATTGTCCCTTCTCTCTTTTTCTCTCATTTTTTTATTTGGGCCTTTTTTATGGCCTCTTTTTTTTTCGTCCGGAGTCTCATCCCGACTTATGGGGGAATCATAGTCTCCATCATCCTTTCCTCACTTGGGACAATGCTCTAAAAATTGATGGTCATCACACTTTTATTTTTCTTACAACTCAACAATTACAACTCGATACTTAGAACAAATATGACTCTATATGAATGCCTCCGGCGGTGTACCGGGATATGCAATGAATCAAGAGTGACATGTATGGAAGAATTATGAACGGTGGCTTTGCCACGAATATGATGTCAACTACATGATCATGCTAGCAATATGACAATGATGGAGCACGTCATAATAAACGGAACGGTGGAAAGTTGCATGGCAATATATCTCGGAATGGCTATGGAAATGCCATGATAGGTAGGTATGGTGGCTGTTTTGAGGAAGGTATATGGTGGGTGTATGATACCGGCGAAAAGTGTGCGGTATTAGAGAGGCTAGCAATGGTGGAAGGATGGGAAAAAGTGCATATAATCCATGGACTCAATATTAGTCATAAAGAACTCATATACTTATTGTAAAAATCTAGAAGTTATCAAAGCAAAGTATTACGCGCATGCTCCTAGGGGGGTAGATTGGTAGGAAAAGACCATCGCTCGTCCCCGACCGCCACTCATAAGGAAGACAATCAATAAATAAATCATGCTCCGACTTCATCACATAACGGTTCACCATACGTGCATGCTACGGGAATCACAAACTTTAACACAAGAATTTCTCAAATTCACAACTACTCAACTAGCATGACTCTAATATCACCATCTTCATATCTCAAAACAATTATCAAGCATCAATCTTTTCTTAGTATTCAACGCACTCAAAAGAAAGTTTCACAAATCTTGAATACCAAGCATATTATTATTAAGCAAATTACCATGCTATTAAGACTCTCAAAATAATCTAAGTGAAGCATGAGAGATCAATAGTTTCTATAAAATAAATCCACCACCGTGCTCTAAAAGATCTAAGTGAAGCACATAGAGCATAATTATCAAGCTCAAAAGATATAAGTGGAGCACATAGAGCAAAACTACATAACTCAAAAGATATAAGTGAAGCACATAGGGTATTCTATCAAATTCCAATTCATGTATGGCTCTCTCAAAAGGTATGTACAGCAAGGATGATTTTGGCACACTAACAAACAAATACACAAATAATACAAGACGCTCGAAGTAAAACACATATCATGTGGTGAATAAAAATATAGCTCCAAGTAAATTACCGGTGGAAGTAGACGAAAGAGGGGATGCCTTCTGGGGCATCCCAAGCTTTGACTTTTTGGCGTCCTTAGATTATCTTGGGGGTGCCATGGGCATCCCCAAGCTTAGGCTCTTTCCACTCCTTGTTCCATAATCCATCAAAAGAATTCACCCAAAACTTGAAAACTTCACAACACAAAACTTAATAGAAATCTCGTGAGCTCCGTTAGAGAAAGAAAACAAGAGACCACTTCAAGGTACTGTAATGAACTCATTCTTTATTTATATTGGTGTTAAACCTACTGTATTCCAACTTCTTTATGGATTATAAACTATTTTACTAGCCATATATTCATCAAAATAAGCAAACAACACACGAAAAACAGAATCTGTCGAAAACAGAACAGTCTGTAGTAATCTGTAACTAACGCAAACTTCTGTAACTCCAAAAAATCTACAAAATTTGGACGACCTAGACAATTTGTTTATTGATCAGCATCAATTGGAATCAGTATTTTATCACGTTCTGGTGATTTTTAATAATTCGGGCACTGAGTGCAAAGTTTCTGGAAATTACAGCAAGATCAAATAGCTATCATCCAAGAAGATCCAATAGGTCTAACTTGGCACAAACACTAATTAAAACACAAAACCACATCCAAACAGAAGGTAGATGGGTTATTTATTCCTAAACAGAAGAAAAACAAAAAAACTAAAAATAAAATTGGGTTGCCTCCCAACAAGCGCTATCGTTTAACGCCCCTAGCTAGGCATAAAAGCGAGGATGGATCTAGGTATTGCCATCTTTGGTGGGCAATCCATAAGTGGCCCTCATGATAGTTTCATATGGAAATTTTATTTTCTTTCTAGGAAAGTGTTCCATGCCCTTTTTAATGGAAATTGGAATCTAATATTCCCTTCCTTCATATCAATAATCGCACCAATCGTTCTAAGGAAAGGTCTACCAAGAATAATAGGGCAAGAAGGATTGCAATCTATATCAAGAACGATAAAATCTACGGGCACATAGTTCCTATTTGCAACAATAAGAACATTATTAATTCTTCCCATAGGTTTCTGAATAGTGGAATCCGCAAGATACAAGTTTAGAGAGCAATCAAAATCACGTAAATCTAGCAAATCACACAAAGTTTTGGGAATAGTTGAGACACTAGCACCCAAATCACTCAAAGCATAAAACTCATGATCTTTAATTTTAATTTTAATAGTTGGTTCCCACTCATCATAGAGTTTTCTAGGGATAGAAACTTTCACCTCGAGTTTTTCTTCATAAGATTGCATCAAGGCATCAACAATCTGTTCGGTAAAGGCTTTCTTTTGACTATAAGCATGAGGAGAATTTAGCACGGATTGCAACAAGGAAATACAATCAGTTAAAGAGCAACTTTCATAATGAAATTCCTTGAAATCCAATATAGTGGGTTTAGCAACATCTAGGGTTTTATTTCTTTCAATCCCACTTTCATCAATTTCATCATAAAGATCTAAATACTCCGAATTTTTGGAACGCCTTCTAGGTAAAGGAAGATCATATTCAGTTTCATCAAGATTCATATTGCAAAACAAAGATTTGATAGGGGACACATCAATAACTTTTAGATCTTCATCTTGATTTTCGTAAGAATTGGAAGAACACGCTTTAATAAAGGCATCTTTCGTAGCACGCATACTAGCGGTTCTTTCCTTGCACTCATCAATGGAAATTCTCATGGCTTTGAGAGACTCATTGATATCATGCTTAGGAGGAATAGATCTAAGCTTTAAAGAATCAACCTCGAGAGAAATTCTATCAACGTTCCTAGCCAAATCATCAACTTTAAGCAATTTCTCTTCAAGCAAAGCATTAAAATTCTTTTGTGAATTCATAAACTCTTTAACACTACTATCAAATTCAGAGGGCATCTTATTAAAATTTCCATAAAAGTTGTTATAGGAATTTCCATAATTATTAGAAGGATTACTAGGATAAGGCCTAGGATTAAAATTCCCTCTATACGCATTGTTACCAAAATTATTCCTACCAACAAAATTCACATCCATAGATTCATTATTATTCTCAATAAAAGTAGACAAAGGCATATCATTAGGATCAGAAGAAACACTCTTAGTAGCAAATAATTTCATAAGTTCATCCATCTTTCCACTCAAAACATTAATTTCTTCTATCGCATGCACTTTTTTATTAGAAGATCTTTCATTATGCCATTGAGAATAATTAACCATAATATTACCTAGGAGTTTAGTAACATCTCCTAAAGTGATTTCCATAAAAGTGCCTCCCGCGGCTGAATCTAAAAGATTTCTAGAAGCAAAATTCAATCCGGCATAAAATTTGTGTATAATCATCCACAAATTCAAACCATGAGTAGGGCAATTACGTATCATTAATTTCATTCTCTCCCAAGCTTGTGCAACATGTTCATGATCAAGTTGTTTAAAATTCATAATGTCGTTTCTAAGAGAGATGATCTTAGCGGGAGGAAATTACTTAGAGATAAAAGCATCTTTGCACTTGTTCCTAGAATCAATACTATTTTTAGGCAAAGACGAAAACCAAGCTTTAGCACGATCTCTAAGCGAAAAAGGAAATAGCTTCAATTTAACGACATCATTATCGACATCTTTTTTCTTTTGCATATCACATAAATCAACGAAGCTATTCAGATGAGTAGCGGCATCTTCACTAGGAAGGCCGGCGAATTGATCTTTCATAACAAGATTCAACAAAGCAGTATTGATTTCACAAGATTCGGTATTGGCAAGAGGAGCAATCGAAGTGCTAAGGAAATCATTATTATTGGTATTGGTGAAGTCACACAATTTGGTAGTATCTTGAGCCATCGCGACAGACAAGCAATCCATCACACGAGCAAACAAAAGGCAAGGGAGGAAAAGGAAAATGGAGAAAGAGAAGGAGAAGGAGATTGGGAAAGAGAGGGCGAATAAAACGTCAAGGGTGAAGTGGGGAAGAGGAAAACGAGAGGCAAATGGCAACTAATGTAATGCGGGAGATAGGGATTGTGATGGGTACTTGGTATGTTTGACTTTTGTGCAGACTCCCCGGCAACGGCGCCAGAAATTCTTCTTGCTACCTCTTGAGCTTGCGTTGGATTTCCCCGAGGAGGAAAGGATGATGCAGCAGAGTAGCGTAAGTATTTCCCTTAGTTTTTGAGAACCAAGGTATCAATCCAGTAGGAGGCTACATGCAAGTCCCTCGTACCTACACAAAAACAATAGCTCCTCGCAACCAATGCGATTAGGGGTTGTCAATCCCTTCACGGTCACTTACGAGAGTGAGATCTGATAGAGATGATAGATAATATTTTTGGTATTTTTGATATAGAGATGCAAAGCAAAAAGTAAAAGGCAAAGTAAAAAGCAAAGCAAGATGAAAGTGATGGAGATTGATATGATGAGAATAGACCCCGGGGCCATAGGTTTCACTAGTGGCTTCTCTCAAGAGCATAAGTATTCTACGGTGGGTGACTAAATTAATGTTGAGCAATTGACAGAATTGAGCATAGTTATGAGAATATCTAGGTATGATCATGTATATAGGCATCACGTCCGAGACAAGTAGATCGACTCCTGCCTGCATCTACTACTATTACTCCACTCATCGACCGCTATCCAGCATGCATCTAGAGTATTAAGTTAAAAACAGAGTATCGCCTTAAGCAAGATGACATGATGTAGAGAGATAAATTCATGCAATATGAAATAAACCCCATCTTGTTATCCTCGATGGCAACGATACAATACGTGCCTTGCTGCCCCTTCTGTCACTGGGAAATGACACCGCAAGATCAAACCTAAAGCTAAGGACTTCTCCCATGGCAAGAAAAACCATTCTAGTAGGCCAAACCAAACTGATAATTCAAAGAGACTTGCAAAGATAACCAATCATACATAAAATAATTCAGAGAAGATTCAAATATTATTCATAGATAGACTTGATCATAAACCCACAATTCATCGGTCTCAACAAACACACTGGAAAAATAAGATTACATCGAATAGATCTCCACAAGAGAGGGGGAGAAGATTGTATTGAGATCCAAAAAGAGAGAAGAAGCCCTCTAGCTACTAACTATGGACCCGAAGGTCTGAGGTAAACTACTCACACTTCATCGGAGAGGCTATGATGATGTAGAAGCCCTCCGTGATGACGGCCCTCTCTGGCGGAGCTCCGGAACAGGCCCCAAGATGAGATCTCGTGGATACAGAAAGTTGCGGCGGTGGAATTAGGTTTTTGGCTCCATATCTGATCGTTTGAGGGTATATAGGTATATATAGGAGGAAGGAGTACGTCGGTGGAGCAACAGGGGGCCCACGAGGGAGGGGGCGCGCCCTAGGGGGGGCGACCCCCACCCTCGTGACCGCCTCTGTTACTTCTTAGAGTAGGGTCCAAGTCTCCTGGATCACGTTCGGTGAGAAAATCACGTTCCCGAAGGTTTCATTCCTTTTGGACTCCGTTTGATATTCCGTTTCTTGGAAACACTGAAATAGGCAAAAAAACTGCAATTCTAGGCTGGGCCTCCGGTTAATAGGTTAGTCCCAAAAATAATATAAAAGTGGAAAATAAAGCCCAATATAGTCCAAAACAGTAGATAATATAGCATGGAGCAATCAAAAATTATAGATACGTTGGAGACGTATCAGGAGGACAGACACATGAGAGACCAGATGGGGTTCCCAGATCAGGATCGATAGTGAGAGCAGCAAAGGGCTCATGGCGGTGGTTGAGATGCATCGGAGAGTACATGCTACCACCGGCGGGTGTGACTTTGAAAAATGGGGCATCCTCTACACGGATCATGCGAAAAGAGATGGTGGAAGCATTTTACAAAATTCTTTATGTGCTCATCATGGCTCATCATCCTATCTTGGTGGGGTAACTGATGTGGGAGCTAGGCAATCCACATATACACTTCAACACCCCTCTCACGTGTGTCATGGAAGTAAACATGTGGATAGACTCAGAGGTATGGCTCAACAGGCCAATACGTTGACACAAAGGGGGGCAACAACAATTTTTAGATAAACTCCAAATGTCGGGACTTGAACTCAAGACCTTATCTCGATACCTTGTTGTGCTTCATGCACCAGGGGTGTCGTGGATGATGCACTGCTTTCCAAAACTCTATCTTTCAGGTGCAATGTTCGAAAATACTGCACTGCCCATCGCTTCATCATCACCGGATGTTGGGATGCTTCGCTGGAAGGAGAAAGCATCCAAACTCAGCCATGCTACTCCACAAGAACCGACATCATATCCTAATCAATATCTGTTGAGCAAGACAAAGATAGGGTTGACGACAGGTCTAGAAAAACAGAGGTTCATCAGGTTGGCCAGCCGTGACCTGGAATTCAATTTATTTTAGCAAGTTCGGATTGTGAATACATTGATTTCATTTTTTCGATAAAGGGAACTTTTTATCAAATCAAAATGTACCATCGAACGGAAAGAAAGCATAAAGAGCAACTACCCGTCTTTGCATAGCTAAGATGCACATAGCCATCACACGAATAGTCTAGCAAAGAATATAAAAATGACAAAGTGGCAACAGTAAAGCCATATGAGACCGAAACTATGCCTATGTTGATGGACAAGGTGGTCCGATTCGGAGATTATGCTACCACCCATGTTGGGTAAAAACCTCCCTAGCCACCCGCTCCAACCGCATACACATCACGTTGAACAACGATTGGTACTCCGTTCGATGCATAATAGACCATGTATGAAGCCAGTGCGTACAATGGTAAATAACCTGCACAGAAGAACATTTTTTGTCATTAAAAATACAATCATTTTTACATAACCAGAGCGATAATAATAAGGCAAACGCTCCCACCCGTATTAGCTTGCTAAATGTATTAGGTATTCCAATCATGCTAGTGGCCATATATATTGGCAATACTTGTTGGTGGATACACATATGACGCTATTTAGATGACTAGCCATGTAGAACGCGCAAACTTGCATTGAAAAAAGAGGTGTTTAATTGTCTCGTCATGAGTACAAAACTACACTTCTTGCTTCCTTTCCAGTTGCGTCGGGCAAGATTGTCTTTCGTTAACACAACTCCTCTTCGAAGATACCACATGAAAATCTTAACTTATAGTGGCATCTTCGATTTCTAGATTTGTTTATAATTGTCCATTGGAATCTCTGTGTGTGAGAGTGCACGGTACATAGAGTCAACTGTGAAGGACCCAGATGTAGTAAGATTCCAGTGATGACCCACAAGTATAGGGGATCAATTGTAGCTCTTTTCGATAACTAAGAGTATCGGGCCCAACGAGGAGCAGAAGGAAATGACAAGTAGTTTTCAGTGCGGTAATGTGTGCAAGTGCTGAAATTGTAAGTAGCGAGTAGTTTGATAGCACGATAATTTGTAACGAGCAAGTAATGATAATAGTAACAAGTATGCAGCAAGGTAGACCAATTCTTTTGAGGCCAAGGGCAGGCCAAAATGGTCTATTATGATAAGCAAAGCGTTCTTGAGGGTACACGGGAATTTCATCTAGTCACTTTCATCATGTTGGTTTGATTTGTGTTCGCTACTTTGATAATTTGATATGTGGGTGGACCGGTGCTTAGGTGCTGTTCTTACTTGAACAAACCTCCTACTTATGATTAACCCTCCCGCAAGCATCCGCAACTACGAGAAAAGTATTAAGAATAAATTCCAACCATAGCATCAAACTTTTGGGTCCAATCGGTCCCTTACGGAATAGTGCATAAACTGGGGTTTAAGATTCTGTCACTCTCGCAACCCACCATCTAATTGCTACTCCACAATGCATTCCCTTAGGCCCAAATATGGTGAAGTGTCATGTAGTCGACGTTCACATGACACCACTAAGAGAATCACAACATACATACTCTCAAAATGTCGAACACATATCAAGTTCACATGATTACTTGCAACATGATTTCTTCCGTGGCCTCAAGAACAAAGGTAACTACTCACAAATAATAAACATGCTCATGATCAGAGGAGTATTAAATAGCATCATGGATCTGAACATATAATCTTCCACCAAATAAACCATATAGTAATCAATTACAAGATGTAATCAACACTATTAGTCACCCCCTAGCACGAATCTATAGTTCCGGCAACAAGATTAAATACAAGAGATGAACTAGGGTTTGAGATGAGATGGTGCTGGTGAAGATGTTGATGGAGATTTCCCTCCCCAAGATGGGAGAGTTGTTGGTGATGATGATGACAATGATTTCCCCCTCCGGGAGGGAAGTTCCCCCAGCCAAATCTCTCCGTCGGAGGGCAAAAGTGCTCCTGCCCAAGTTCCACCTCGAGACGGCGGCTCTCCGCCCCGAAAGTCTTCTCTTTATTTTTTCTAGGTCAAAATGACTTATATACAAGAAGATGGGAACCGGAGGTGGGCCGAGGAGGCCACAACCCACCAGGGTGCGCCTGGGGGCCTGGCGCGCCCAGGTGGGTTGTGCCCACCTGGTGGCCCCCCTCAGGTGTTTATTGGCTCCAGTATTTCTTAAATAATCCATAAAAAAACTCCGTGAAATTTCAACTCATTTGGAGTTGTGCAGAATAGGTGGCCTGACGTAGCTTTTCCAGGTCTAGATTTCCAGCTGCCGGAATTCTCCCTCTTGGTGTATTCCTTGCAAATTATGAGAGAAAAGGCATTAGAATTACTAGGAAATATGCCCGTGCGTTGCAACGGGAGGAAAATGATATCTCAGCATTCCCCATATCCCCGCACACACTCTTTCACGTCCTCTATGTGAACACAACGCCCGATGTATATTGTCGCTTAGCCTGCTTTCCGCCATCGTTAGCCCGCGAGATCTTGATAGTGGTGGGGTTGGTCGGTGTGGTGGCGACCACCCAACTGATGCCCTTTTCTCCTTCGGGTCCACCTCCGTCTCGAAGTTGTGGTTGCATTCTCATCTGGTTGCTACACGGCGACCTTCAAGGCACGGTTGCTTCGACTATTCTCTCCTACGACGATGTAACCGGAGGATTACTAATTGCAGCACATAAATTTTGTCTGATTGGCATAATTAGCGCATAACCAGGCATGAATGTCCCTTCATTATCAGGGTTTATTTCTCTTTGACTATTTTTGCGCTCATGTGCCCACATTTTTTATTAATTAGAGCAAAACCAGCATATTCTCTTTTGTTAGCACATGCCCATAATTTTTTAATTATAGGCTATAGCCAACCAGCATATTGTCTTTTATTGGCACGTGCAAGTTACGTCCGGCAATAATTTGTGGAGTACCACTTTCTGCACATGATTCTCGAGACAACTTCCTTATTTTCACACAACCTTCTTATTTCCAGACAACTTAGGCACATATAAAAACGGGTGTGATTTAGTATAAAATTCCAAGATGAGACTGTTCCTATCATAATTGCAAGTTATTTGAGTTTTGGCTTTGTCCGTCGACACAATATAGAAGGTTCATAGTTCAATTCCCTTGCGCCCTTAATATTTTGCTGCTTGTCAGTGTGACAGAAAAAAGAAATTGTTGGTAGGCCCAGTTGGGGATAAGCGAAAATATGGGAAACTACGTGTGGAATGGACGGAACAAAATCTCTATGTATTTGTTTGCTTTTCGTGGGGCAGCTGTGTGGGAGCTACTATATAACGCTCCTTGCACCAAATAGCGCGTGGAACACACAACCAATCCCGTCTGGGCCAGCTACTGGCAGGCACCAAAATGACCTGTGTTTGCAGGGCACGACTAATAGTCCAGAAAAACAACAGGTTGAATGACCGAAAAGATGACCTTAAAGACTCGACCACGTGCTGCTAGCCATGGCAACAAACACCTACAGCTAACGAATAGCCAACGCGAATATTTAAGAACCTACTACAACATCAGATTTTTTTTTGAGTTTAAAAAAATATGAATTGCCGAATATTCTTGGAAAATTGGACATTTTTTGAAATTACGAACAATGTTTTGAGTATTCCATCCAATTTGAAAAAAAGCATGAACAAAATCTGAAACCGCATAATTTTCTGAAGACATGAACCTTTTATGAAAACACAAACGTTTTCTTGAAATTGTGACCAACTTTTAAAAATGGAACATGTTTTGAACATTCCGAACAATTTTATAAAATTCATTTTTAAACACGGACATTATTTTGAATTTGTGAACATTTTACTAAAACAAGAATATTTTTTGAATTTGAAATATTTTTAAAATGCATTTTTTAACATACCATTTCTTAATATGTCCTTAATTTTGAAAAAAATGGGAACGAGAATTTGTTCCAAACATTTTAAGAAACAGGGACACAATATTGTAATTCTGAACATTTTTCAAAAATTTGAAAATAAAACAAAATTCTGAACTTTTTACTCCTAGTGCAGCAGATAGTCAAAATAAATAAATGGAAGGAAAAATGAAATGGGCCGGCAAGGTTTTGTGCGACCCGTGCGATGGTCTAACTATCTGCCGCACTGGGCGTCAAATAGTGTCTTCGCAACTTCCTGAGCAGGCAAATAAGTGGGCTGGCTATGCTGGGCCACAATGTGTGCGGCCCATATACGAAAAATCTGGATTGCTAAAATAAAAAACTGGCGGACGCACAAATATTTAGTACCACCTCGGATAGAACAATAAATTTTATAAAATTCATTTTGAAACACGGACATTATTTTGAATTTGTGAACATTTTACTAAAACAGGAATATTTTTTGAATTTGAAATATTTTTAAAATGCATTTTTTGAACATATCATTTTTTTAATATGTCCTTAATTTTGAAAAAAATGGGAACAAGAATTTGTTCCAAACGTTTTAAGAAACGGGGACACAATATTGTAATTCTGAACATTTTTCAAAAATTTGAAAATAAAACAAAATTCTGAACTTTTTACTCCTAGTGCAGCAGATAGTCAAAATAAATAAATGGAAGGAAAAACGAAACGGGTCGGCAAGGTTTTGTGCGCCCCGTGCGAAGGTCTAACTATCTGCCGCACTGGGCATCAAATAGTGTCTTTGCAGCGTCCTGAGCAGGCAAATAAGTGGGCTGGCTATGCTGGGCCACAACGTGTGCGGCCCATACACGAAAAATCTAGATTGCTAAAATAAAAAACTGGCGGTCGCACAAATATTTAGTACCACCTCGGATAGAACAATAAATTTTGACGGTGAACGGATGAAAAAAATGAAGAAACGCACCTTGCTTTATTAGTAGGTATAGACTCCAAAAAGCATTATTATGGATAAAAACATTATAAATAACAGTAAGAAAACATGATGCAAAATAGACGTATCAACTCCCCCAAGCTTAGACCTCGCTTGTCCTCAAGCGAAAACCGAAATCAAAAAACATGTCCACAAGCTTTGAGAGAGAAGTGTCGGTAAAAACAAAATACAGGCATAGAAGCATCATGTTGATTATTATAACAGCAACAAAATTAAACATAGGACTTTTATCATGGAACTTGCATCATATACTTCCCATGAATAAGTAACAGTTCATCACACAATCAAAGTATGAAGAAAAAACTCTATTAGAAACCAACAAACTATGTTCTCAATCAACTTTGCAACTACAATTCATCATCTTTTCACGAAGGGTCACGTGTCGGAGCCCTTAAGCAAGTCCACATACTCAACCATCATATAGTCTTCTATGATTGCTAACACTCACCGAGTACACATGAGCAAAACGTTTCAACCGAACACATAGAAAGATAGGGGCTTATAGTTTCGCCTCCCAACATACTCACCTCAAGGGTGATGTCAACAATAATAACTCATGCTATCTATATTCAACTGTACATATGTGCCTAGATCTTTCCTCACCACATGATACTTGCCAAAAGAGAAAATAAAAAGGGATAGAAGGAAAACTTTGACTCTTTGCATAAAAGTAAATACATAAAAGTAAAGGAAATGCCCTTTATAGAGAGAAGTAGAGGTTGCCAGGTGCTTATTTGTTTGCATGCTCAATCCCTTAGTGCAAGAGAACGTCACGTTGTATTGCCCCTTAAGATGACAACCTTTATTATGCAGTTTGTCGCTTTTATTCTTTGTCATCCAAGTTCGTACAATGCTCAATTTTCTCTTACATTAAATGATCTCACATATTTAGAAGCAATTTTCATTGCCTTTTTGCACCGATGACAACTTACTTGAGGGATCTTGCTCAATCCCAAGGTAGGTATGGTGGACACTTGAAAAAGATTTGGGTTTAAGGGTTTTTTGATGCACAGGTAGTATCTCTACTTAGTGCGGAATTTTTGGCTAGCAAAGATGGGGGCAAGCACCACATGTTAAAGGATCTATGACAATATGACTTCTATGTGAATATAAACAAACATAAACCATTAAGTTGTCTTCCTTGTACAACGTCAACAATTTTGGCATATAATATTTGATGAGGCCTCACAATCACAAAAGATTTCTAGGATGATGCATTTATATGTAAATCTTCCCTTCCCTTATTAATTCTTTCATGAGTTGCATCACTGACTAATGCTATGTTTGTCAATCTCTAATAAAATTTTCTTACTTATACTTTTCCTTATGTGGTGCTATCACCTACCATATGATTAGTATATGATATTATTGATTTATTTCCTTTCTTTCATTTGTTTCCTTTCTCTTTTTCTTTCTTTCTTATTTCTTTTCTTTATTTGCAACATGGCTGTAAAGAAAGTAAAAACTCAAACTAAACTTTATTATATAACTTGCACACGATTACAATGATAGATCACTAAGAAAACTCACAAATAAGAAAGGATCAAACTAATATTTTATTTCATATAAAGCAAAAATATCGAACTAAGATAAGTAAAAGCAAAAAGGATAGTGGGGTGATACGATACCGGGGCACCTCCCCCAAGCTTTGCGGAAGCCAAGGGGAGTGCCCATACCTGATACTCAATTATCCTTTGGTGGTGAAGAAGATGGTGGTGGTGATGAAGAACATGCCTTCAACTTTTTCATATTGTAGTTGAGGAGAGCAATCTCCTCCTTTAAATCATTGACCTCCAACTCCAGCTTCAAGATCTTGTCATATAAGTCCCCTTTGCTTTTCCATCTAAAACGAAAAGGAATAGATCGTTTAGCCCTTTTAGGGAGACTGGACTTCTTGAACTTCATGTGCATATCTCCTGGTTGAGGTGGAGGGATATCCTCCTCCTCCGAGCTTGAATCATCGATCCTCACCAGGTGAGCATCCTCCTCGTCATCAGTGGTTCGACCACAAGGAGATAGGTCCCCATGGGTCTTTGGATCATCAATGAGATATGAGACATAGCTCTCCCCGTCGGAGTCTTGGAACGACATATTTTCAAGTCTGCGTAGAAAACAGCAAGAAAAGAGAACACAAGATTTCTTCGTGATACGCTGATTAACAGGTTCGGGAAGTATATATAGATTTTTTTTATCTTGGAGGACAAGTACATGGGAGAAAAACGGAGTACGGAAGGTGTCCCAAGTGGGCACAACCCACCTGGGCGCGCCAGGCATGCCTGGCGCGCCCTGGTGTCTTGTGCCCACTAGGGGGCGCTTCCTGGAAGTTTTTTTATTTCCAAAATTCTAAAATATTCCAAAACTGACACAAAATATTTTTGCGGATTTTTTGGAGTTCGTTTGCTTACCGTATCATGTACCTCCTTATTTTGACGATTCTGGAGTGTTCCGTAAGGACTCTTTTATGTGCTCTTCCGGTATCAAAGTTTGAAAAATATTGCTTTCAACATTAATAGGCACACAATGCTTTATTCGTTGTCCGTTGACAACCTTCGGGTTAGTACCTTCGGAATTATTTATTTTGATGGCTCCGGACCGGTAAACCTCCTCGATGACATATGGGCCTTCCCATTTTGAGAGGAGCTTCCCTGCAAAAAATCTAAAATGAGAGCTTTACAAAAGAACATATTCCCCGACTTTAAACTCATGCTTTTGGATTCTTTTGGCATGCCATCTTTTAGCTTTTTCTTTGAACAACTTTGCATTTTCGTAAGCTTGGGTTCTCCATTCATCTAATGAGCTAATATCAAATAACCTCTTTTCACCAGCAAGTTTGAAATCATAGTTGAGTTCTTTGACTGCCCAATATGCTTTATGTTCTAAGTCAAGAGTCAAATGATAAGCTTTTCCATAAACCATTTTGTAAGGAGACATACCCATAGGATTTTTATATGATGTTCTATAAGCCCAAAGTGCATCATCTAATTTCTTAGACCAATTCTTCCTGACCTATTGAGAGTCTTTTGCAAAATTAATTTTATTTCTCTATTGCTAAGTTCACTTGACTAGTAGACTAAGGATGATAGGATGATGCAATTCTATGGTTAACATCATACTTAGCAAGCATTTTACGGAAAGCACCATGAATAAAGTGTGAGCCAACATTAGTCATTAAGTATCTAGGGACTCCAAACCTTGCGAAAATAACTTCCTTAAGCATTTTAATAGAGGTGTTGTGATCAACACTACTGGTTGGAATAGCTTCTACCCATTTATTAACATAATCAACAGCAACCAAAATATGTGTATACCCATTAGAGGAAGGAAAAGGTCCCATGTAATCAAATCCCCAAACATCAAATGGTTCAACAACAAGTGAATAATTCATAGGCATTTCTTAACGCTTACCGATATTACCTATTCTTTGGCATTCATTACAAGATGAGACATACTTACGAGCATCCTTGAAGAGAGTAGGCCGATAAAATCCAGACTGCAATACCTTGTGAGCAGTTCTATCTCCAGCATGATGCCCTCCATAAGCCTCAGAGTGACATTTCCGTAGGATTTTTCCCAGTTCATGCTGAGGTACACAATGTTTACTAATACCATCTACTCCTTCTTTATAAAGATGTGGGTCATCCCAAAAGTAATGTCTTAAATCATAGAAGAAATTTTTTCTTTTGTTGATAGGTAAAGCTAGGTGGTAAATATTTAGCAACAATGTAATTAGCATAGTCAGCATACCAAGGAGTACTATGAGAAACATTTATCGCAGCTAACTTCTCATCAGGAAAACTATCATCAATAGGAAGTGGGTCATCAAGCACATTTTCAAGCCTAGACAAGTTATCAGCTACGGGGTTCTCAGCTCCTTTTCTATCAATAATATGCAAATCAAATTTTTGCAACAAGAGAACCCAAAAAATAAGTCTAGGTTTAGCATCTTTCTTTTCCATAAGATATTTAATAGCAGCATGGTCTGTGTGAACAGTTACTTTGGAATCAACAATATAAGGTCTAAATTTATCACAAGCAAACACCACTGCTAAGAATTCTTTTTCAGCAGTAGCATAATTTCTTTGAGCACTGTTTAGAGTTTTACTAGCATAATGAATAATATTCAATTTCTTATCAACTCTTTGTCCTAGAACAGCACCAACAGCATAATCACTAGCATCACACATAATTTCAAAAGGCAAGTTCCAATCAGGTGGTTGAACAACAGGTGCAGAGATTAAAGCTTTTTTTAGTGTTTCAAAGGATTCAAGACAATCATCATAAAAACAAAAGGAATATCCTTTTGCAAAAGATTCGTAAGAGGCCTAGAAATTTTAGAAAAGTCCTTAATAAACCTCCTATAGAAACCAGCATGACCTAGGAAACTACGAATACCTTTGATGTCCTTAGGACATGGCATTTTCTCAATTGCATCAACTTTAGCTTGGTCCAATTCAATACCTCTTTCAGAAATTTTATGACCTAAGACAATGCCTTCATTAGCCATAAAGTGGCACTTCTCCCAATTCAAGATAAGATTTGTTTGTTCACATCTCAGCAAAACTCGCTCAAGATTGCTTAAACAATCATCAAAAGACTTCCCATAAACAGAAAAGTCATCCATGAAGACCTCAACAATCTTTTCACAAAAGTTAGAGAATATAGCCATCATGCATCTTTGAAAGGTAGCAGGTGCATTACATAAACCAAAAGGCATACATCTATAAGCATAGGTTCCAAAAGGACAAGTAAAAGTGGTCTTTTCTTGATTTGGTTGAGAAACAGGTATTTGTGAAAAGCCAGAATATCCATCAAGGAAGCAAAAGTGTGTGTGCTTAGATAATCTTTCAAGCATTTGATCAATAAAAGGCAAAGGGTAATGATCTTTTCTAGTAGCTTTATTTAATTTTCTGAAATCAATTACCATTCTATAGCCTGTAACAATTCTTTGTGGAACAAGTCCATTCTTATCATTAGGAACAACAGTAATACCTCCTTTCTTAGGGACACAATGAACATGACTTACCCATCTACTATCATCTATAGGATAGATTATACCTAGTTCCAGGAGTTTTAGTTTTTCCGTTCTTACCACTTCTTTCATCTTCGGATTTAACCGACGTTGGTGATCAACAACGGGTTTAGCACCAGGTTCCATATTAATTTTGTGCTGGTATAGAGTGGGAATAATGCCCTTTAAATCATCAAGAGTATATCCAATAGCAGCTCGGTGCTTCCTTAGAACTTTCAATAATCTTTCTTCTTCATGTTCTGAAAGGTTAGCACTAATAATAACAGGATATATCTTCTTTTCATCAAGATAAGCATATTTCGAAGTGTCTAGCAATTGTTTTAATTCAAACACAGGATCACCTTTAGGTGGAGGAGGACCTCCAAGAGTTTCCGTAGGCAAATTTTGTTTAAGCAGAGGACGCTGTTCAAAGAAAATCTTATCGATTTCATTTCTTTCATGCATATGTAAATCATTTTCATGGTCTAGCAAATACTGTTCTAAAGGATCAGTAGGTGGCACAGCTATAGAAGCAAGACCAATTAGTTCATCCTTACCAGGCAATTCTTTTTCATGATGATTTCTATTGAACTTGGAAAAACTAAACTCATGAGACTCATCACCAAAGCTAACACCAACAGTTGGTTTCATACGATCTATCTTAGCATTAAATGAATTCAAGAAACTTCTACCAAAGATAATGGGACAGAAGTCGTCTTGTGGGGAACCAAGAACAAGAAATTAGTAGGGTATTTTATTTTCCCACACAAGACTTCAACATCTCTAATAATCCCACAAGGTGATATGGTATCTCTATTAGCAAGTTTAATGGTAACATCTATGTCTTCTATCTCTGCAGGTGTTATGTCTTTCTTAATTTCTTGATATAAAGTGTAAGGAATAGCACTCACACTAGCACCCATGCCACATAAACCATGATAACAGTGATCTCCTATTTTAACTGAAATGACAGGCATGCCAACAACTGGTCTATGTTTATCCCTTTTATCAGGTTTAGCAATTCTAGCAGCTTCAGCACAGAAGTAAATAACATGCCCATCTATATCTTCTTCCAAGAGATCTTTAACCATAGAAACATTAGGTTCTACTCTAATTTGTTCATTTGGTTTAGGTGTTCTAACAAAGCTTTTGTTAACCATAGTTGAAACTTTTAGCATGTTCCTTTATACTAACAGGTAAAGGGGGTTTCTCAATATAAGCAAAAGGAACAATTGGATCAACATTATTAAGTATAGTTTCTTCTTTAACTAGTACTGGTTCTTTAATTTATTCTTTAATAGGTGGGTGATATTTAAACCACTTCTCTTTAGGGAGTTCAACATGAGTAGAAAATGATTCACAAAAGGAGGCTACTATCTCAGAGTCAAGTCCATATTTAATGCTAAACTTTTGAAAAGCATCGGTATCCATAAAAGATTTAACACAATCATACTTAAGCTTAATACCTAAGTCTTTACCTTTGTCGAGTTCCCAATCTTCAGAGTTGCGTTTAATTCTTTCCAAAAGATCCCACTGGAATTCAATAGTTTTCTTCATAAAAGAACCAGCACAAGCAGTGTCCAACATGGTTTGGTCATTACGAGAAAGCCGAGCATAAAAGTTCTGCATAATAATTTCTTTTGAGAGATCATGATTGGGGCATGAATATAACATTGACTTAAGCCTCCCCAAGCCAGAGCGATACTTTCTCCTTCACGAGGCCAAAAATTATATATATAATTCTGGTCACGATGAACTAGATGCATAGGATATTTTTTTGGTGGAACTCCAATTTTAAGCGATTCCAATTCCATGATCCAATATCATCGCATAGCCTATACCATGCCAATGATTTTCCCTTCAAAGATAAAGGGAAAAACTTTTTCATCACCTCATCTCTGGGTAAACCTGCAAGCTTGAATAATCCACAAATTTGTTCTACATCAAGTGCATATCAGGATGTTCGGTTCCATCTCCTGCATAAGGATTAGCTAGCAGTTGTTCTATCATACCCGAAGGAATTTCATATTCAATATTTTCAGTAGGTTGAGGGGTAGCTAATTGTGGTTCCGGACAAGGTGAAGGTACCCCGAACAAACCCCTCAAAGGATTGTTTTCCATAGTAACAAGTGATGATAAATTTCAGCACACTATATAAATGTTTCCTTACCAAATTCCACTTACCAAAGGCGCTTCACTCCCCGGCAACGGCACCAGAGCCATGATGACCCACAAGTATAGGGGATCAATTGTATCTCTTTTTGATAAGTCAGAGCGTCGAACCCAACGAGGAGCAGAAGGAAATGACAAGTAGTTTTCAGTAAGGTAATGTCTGCAAGTGCTGAAATTGTAAGTAGCGAGTAGTTTGATAGCAAGATAATTTGTAACGAGCAAGTAATGATAATAGTAACAAGTATGCATAAAGGTAGCCCAATCCTTTTGAGTCAAAGGACAGGCCAAAACAGTCTCTTATGATAAGCAAAGTGTTCTCGAGGGTACACGGGAATTTCATCTAGTCACTTTCATCATGTTGGTTTTATTTGTGTTTGCTACTTTGATAATTTGATATGTGGGTGGACCGGTGCTTAGGTGCTGTTCTTACTTGAACAAACCTCCGACTTATTATTACCCCCCCCCCCCGCAAGCATACGCAACTACGAGAAAAGCATTAAGAATAAATTCTAACCATAGCATTAAACTTTTGGGTCAAATCGGCCCCTTACGGAATAGTGCATAGACTGGGGTTTAAGCTTCTGTCACTCTCGCAACCCACCATCTAATTTCTACTCAACAATGCATTCCCTTAGGCCCAAATATGGTGAAGTGTTATGTAGTCGACGTTCACATGACACCACTAAGGGAATCACAACATACATACTATCAAAATATCGAACACATATCAAGTTCACATGATTACTTGCAACATGATTTCTCCCGTGACCTGAAGAACAAAGGTAACTAGTCACAAATAATAAACATGCTCATGATCAGAGGAGTATTAAATAGCATCATGGATCTGAACATATAATATTCCACCAAATAAACCATATAGTAATCAACTACAAGATGTAATCAACACTACTAGTCACCCCCTAACACCAATCTATAGTTCCGGTAACAAGATTGAATACAAGAGGATAACTAGGGTTTGAGATGAGATGGTGCTGGTGAAGATGTTGATGGATATTGCCGTCCCCAAGATGGGAGAGTTGTTTGTGATGATGATGACGATGATTTCCCCCTCCGGGAGGGAAGTTCCCCCGGCAGAATCGCTCCGCCGAAGGGCAAAAGGGCTCCTGCCCAAGTTCCGCCTCGAGACAGTGGCGCTCTGCCTCGAAAGTCTTCTCTTTATTTTTTCTAGGTCAAAATTACTTATATACCAGAAGATGGGCACCAAAGGTGGGCCGAGGAGGCCACAACCCACCAGGGCGCGCTTGGGAGGCCTGGCGCGCCTAGGTGGGTTGTGCCCACCTGGTGGCCCCCCTCTGGTGTTTATTGGCTCCAGTATTTCTTAAATAATCCATAAAAAATCTCCATGAAGTTTCAGCTCATTTGGAGTTGTGCAGAATAGGTGGCCTGACGTAGCTTTTCCTGGTCTAGATTTCCAGCTGCCAGAATTCTCCCTCTTGGTGTGTTCCTTGCAAATTATGAGAGAAAAGGCATTAGAATTACTCCAAAAAGCATTATTATGGATAAAAACATTATAAATAACAGTAAGAAAACATGATGCAAAATGGACGTATCATCCAGCGAAACACATCCTGCCCTTGTGTCAAGTTAATCAAATGCAAGCAGGATAACAATTGTTGCCATGACACAAGGCGGGGCCAATCAAATCCCTCCTAAATGATATATCTGGTAGGAAGAGCACATCATGTGTGCAAGAGTATCATACTTACCACGTATAATGTGGTACAAGGTTGGGTACTATTCTCGAAGAGTGGCATTTCCTAGCCACTTGTCCACCCAAAAACGTATCTCTGAGTCATCCTTTATCGTGAAAGATCTAAAGCAGAAAAGATGTTTCTTGACCGCCATCGGTCCAGCCCAAAAATGCAAGTCACCGGGCTTCCAATGTGCATGAGGCAACGCCTTTTGGCCTAAATACTTCTTGCGCGGTAGAGTTTGCCAAACACCATCCTCCGTAAGTAGCTCAAACAACCATTTACTAAGTAAGGCATCATTCTTGACCTGGAGGTCCTGAACACCTAGGCCTCCCTGGTCTTTCGATCGAGAAATAGTGCTCCACTTGGTTACCCTATATATTTTTTCTTTTCCTTGTCTCCTTGCCAAAAGAATTTGGACCTGAAGTAATCCAGTCTTTGCAGAACCCCTCTGGGAAGTTGAAAAGATGAGATCATGTAGAGAACCATATTAGTGAGGATAGAATTGATCAAAACTAGTCGTCCTCCAATGGAGAGCAACTTGCCTTTCCAATATCTCAACCGTTTCTCCAATCAATCCTCAACATATTTCCACTCCGCATTAGTGAGACGCTGATAATGAATCGGAATTCCCAAATATTTAATCGGGAACTGGCCGTGCACAGCCAAACAAGTTAGCGTATTGTGCAACCATCTCCTTGGCTTATCCAAAACATAACAATTCACTCTTATGGAACTTAATTTTCAAGCCCGACATTTTCTCAAAAGTTGAAAGAATTTTTTTCAAATTTCTTGCCATATCAAGGTCATGTTTCATAAAAAGAATCGTATCATCAGCATATTGCAAGATAGAGAGTCCCCCATCAACAAGATGTGGCACTACTCCCTCAATTTGACCATCTTGTTTGGCGTGTTGGATCAAATTAGCCAACATGCCAGTGACAATATTAAATGACATTGCAGACAGTGGGTCACCCTGATGTAATCCTTTTTTTTGTTTGGAAGTAATGGCCTAGGTCATCATTGACTTTGATATCCACATATAATAAGGAAGAGACCCGGGGGCCGAAGATTTCACTTGTGGCTTCTTGATACGTCCATTTTGCATCATGCTTTTATATCGATATTTATTGCATTATGGGATGTTATTACACATTATGTCACAATACTTATGCCTATTATCTCTCATTTTACAAGGTTTACATGAAGAGGGAGAATGCCGGCAGCTGGAATTCTGGGCTGGAAAAGGAGAAAATATTGGAGACCTATTCTGCACAGCTCCAAAAGTCCTGAAACTTCACGGAGGCAGTTTTTTGAATTAATAAAAAATGCTGGTAAAAGAATCAACCAGAGGGGGGGCACCCACCATCCACGAGGGTGGGGGGCGCGCCCCCAGCCTCGTGGGCCCCCTGGCAGGCCTCTGGTGCCCATCTTCTGCTATATGAAGTCTTTTACCCTGGAAAAAAAATCAGAAGGAAGCTTTCGGGACGAAACACCGCCGCCACGAGGCGGAACATTGGCGGAACCAATCTAGGGCTCTGGCGGAGCTGTTCTGCCGGGGAAACATCCCTCCAGGAGGGGAAAATCATCACCATCGTCATCACCATCGATCCTCTCAGTGGGAGGGGGTCAATCTCCATCAACATCTTCACCAGCACCATCTCCTCTAGAACCCTAGTTCATCTCACTACAAAAAAAGACACATCCGTGACATTTTGGGCCGAACGAAATTCTTTTCTGTCATACTTATGACACTTCTATGACGATAATTGTGACAAAACCCGGTATCATCATAGATGTGGTGGGGTCCTACTTCTATGACAAAAAATCATGACAGAAAATGGGCTTTTCATCCTGGGCAGGCCGGAGACACAGCTGCATGACATTCTTTGGGCCGTCCATGACGAAAAAAACCTGGTAGAAGCAAGGGCGAGGAAAATATCGGAGTGTTCCCGGTTACGGTGGGTGGTCGGGGCCGAGCGATGCGCGTTTCTCTCGTACACGCATGCGCGTGGGTGCGAGGCGTTGGGCTCTAACTGAACCCGAGCGATTGCACTGCAGGCTACGCATTACTGAACTCGAGCGATCGATCGATGGCTGTTAACTGAACCCGATCGAGCGATTCCTTCGCTACTGCTGCTAACTGAAGCTGATCGATGCTGCCTCTGGATGAACAGTGAGCATTGCTGGGGGGGTTTGGATGAACAGTTCCTGGTGGGGGTGGATGAACATGACCCCGTGGATGAACAGGACCCCGATCGATCGAGCCGGTTGGGGCTGGATGAACAGGACCCCGTGGAGGGCAGGATGAACAGGACCACCCCGTGGAGGGCTGGATGAACAGTAGACGGTGGAGGGCTGGATGAACAGTAGCCCGTGGAGGGGTGGTTGAACAGGAGCCCGTGGAGAGGACTGGTTGAATAGTAGCCGGTGGAGTAGCGCGCGGTGGAGGCTGGATGAACAGGAGCCCGTGGATGAACAGTCGCAGGTGGAGGGTGGATGAGGTCGACGGTGGATGAACAGTAGCCCGTGGAGGCTGGAGGGGGTCGATGGTGGAGACGAAAAGTATCCCGTGGAGTCCCGTTTTGTGGTACGCCACACCCCTCCCGATGAACATGACCCCTGTTTCGACCGTAGCGCTCCAACACAAGTCCGTTTCCTCCGTTTTGCGGTATGCCACACCCCTCCCGATCAACAGGACCCCCGTTTCCACCGTAGGAGGTCCGTTTCCTCCGTTTTGCGGTACGCCAGACCCCTGTCGATGAACAGGATCCCGTTTCGAACGTGGCTGGTCGAACACAAGGCCGTTTCATTCGTTCTGCGGTACGCCAGGCATCGTTTCCATCGATTGTTCCGTCCAAGCCCTCCCGATGAACACGACGACGCATTCCGTTCTGACCTAGCCGGTTGGCTCCCCATGAACACGACGACGACGCTATTTCTCCATTCCGACCCAGCCATGTACACGAGCCCTGACCGTACGTATGCGCGAGTAGGCATTTGAGACCCTGCCCGTATGTACGTACGTGGCCGTATTTTCTTTCTTGCACACTGGCCGCTGTACGTACGTGTACATGCTACGTCCATGCCTCTACTACGACACGTGCGCGCCTCTACATCGACCACTATGTACGTACACGTTCGCGACCAGAATGACAACACTACGTACGCGTCGACCAGGTGGGTCCCGACTGTCAGGCACTTCCTTGCCTGCGAAGATGTAGCTGGTGGGTCGCAGCTGTCAGGGGGGCTGCTACCTCTTGGGCACTGCGTTGGATTTCCTCGAAGAGGAGAGGATGATGCAGCAAAGTAGCGTAAGTATTTCCCTCCGTTTTGAGAACCAAGGTTCAATCCAGTAGGAGGCTACACGCGAGTCCCTAATACCTACACAAAAACAATAGCTCAACGCAAGCAACACGATTAGGGGTTGTCAATCCCTTCACGGTCACTTACGGGAGTGAGATCTGATAGAGATGATAGATAATATTTTTGGTATTTTTTGTATAAAGATGCAAGGTAAAATAAAAGGCAAAGGTAAAAGAGAGAAGAAGCCATCTAGCTACTAACTATGAACCCGAAGTTCTGAGGTAAACTACTCACACTTCATTGGAGGGGCTAGGATGATGTAGAAGCCCTCCGTGATGATGGCCCTCTCCGGCGGAGCTCCGGAACAGGCCCCAAGATGGGATCTCGTGGATACAGAAAGTTGCGGCGGTGGAATTAGGTTTTTGGCTCCGTATCTGATTGTTTGGGGGTACGTAGGTATATATAGGAGGAAGGAGTACGTCGGTGGAGCTTCGAGGGGCCCACGAGGCAGGGGGGCACGCCCTAGGGGGGTGCCCTCCACCCTCGTGACCGCCTCGTGGCTTTCTTGACGGAGGGTCCAAGTCTCCTGGGTCTTATCCGATGATAAAATCACGTTCCCGAAGGTTTCATTCCGTTTGGACTCCATTTGATATTCTGTTTCTCCGAAACACTGAAATAGGCAAAAACAGCAATTCTGGGCTGGGCCTCCGGTTAATAGGTTAGTCCCAAAAATAATATAAAAGTGGAAAATAAATCCCAATATAGTCCAAAACAGTAGATAATATAGCATGGAGCAATCAAAAATTATAGATACGTTGGAGACGTATCAGGGGCGAATCGTTTTTTTTGCCCGGACGCACGTCCTTGCATGCAAAGATGTAGCTGGTGGGTCCCAGCAGTCAGGGGGAAACATTTTTTTTGTGAAATACGGTGGCTCGTCCAGTGAGTCCCCGCTGTCAGGTGGAGGAATAATTATTTTGCGCGTAATAAGGAGGCACTTCCTTGCTACGGCCGTGGACCCAGCTGTCATCCTCTCCACGTACAGTCCACGTCCGATGGAAGCCGTTCCTTGACCACATTGACCATGGCGCGCCGAGAGCACCAGGGCGGTGGACGACTGCGAGGCCTAGGAAGGGGACGGCAAGGAGCTGGGGAAGATGCGGCAGTGGATGCCCACGCGTAGAGGAGTATGAGGATTCACTGGTTCACTACGGTGTGAGGCTGCATCGCCGCAGAATAACAGGGGGTGTGAGTGAGTAGAGGGATGGCGTTGCCAGCGGTGGGAGTAGTAGGGGGTGGTGAGGCCTCCGCCGCATTGCAGCCGGCCACGAGAGGCAGGAGCACGTGGAACGACCGGCGCTGGTTTGGGCGGCTGGAGCAAGAAGACTAGAGGTTGAAGAAGCACTACGGCTATTGGATGGACATCGTACGGTCACAGGAGCTAGAATCGTACATATTAACTAAGTTGACAAAGCCCTCCATCCCCGTCAACTTAGTAGGCCCACAAGTCAACTTGCCACTATATTGGGTCCCAGCTAGCAGGGGGAGTATTCATTTTTTTGTGCGTAATAAGGAGGCACTTCCTTGCGTGCGAAGATATAGCTGGTGGGTCCAAGCTGTCAGCGGCGATAATGTTTTTTTTTGTGAAATACAGAGGCCCTTTCGGTGGGTCCCAGATTTCAGGTGGAGGAATCATTATTTTGCATGTAATAAGGAGGCATTTCCTTGCGTGCAGCCGTGGACCCAGTTGTCAGCCTCTCCACGTACAGTCCACTTCAGATGCATGTCGGTCGTTGACCAGGCCGCGCCGAGAGCACCAGGGCAGTGGACGACGGCGAGGTCTAGGAAGGGAATGACATGGAGGCAGGGAAGACTTGGGAGTTGTTTCCCATTTGGAGGGGAGTACGACTGTACGAGGGTTTACTGGTTCGTCTGCCGTCGCCGGAGAATAATAGTAGGTGTGGGTGAGTAGAGGGATGGCTAGGCCAGCAATGGGAGTACGATGGGGCGGTGAGGCCTGCGCGGCAGCACAGCCGGCCGCGGGGAGAAGAGAGCAGGCAGTTGCGTCGGCGCTTGTTTGAGCGGCTGGAGTAGGAAGAGCAGCGATTGAAGAAGCACGACGGTCGTTGGATGGACGTCCAACAGTCACTGCTTGTGCGTCAACCTTTTTTTTAGGAAAGCCTCAAATCTGAGGAAAACATCATACAGCCCATTTGCCATTATTTCTAATAATTTACAGCCCATTTGCTAATTCTTAAGGTTTTTTTGGAGCCCATATTCTTTTTGTTAGCATTACAACCCATATTGTGGCCACGGTTAAAAAATTATACGAAATTTTGCATATTTCGGTGCGGTTCGAACTGTTTTTAATCCCGAAATTTCGAGTCACATTCAAACTGTTTTTAAAAATAAATGTATATCAATATAAAATCCAAAAAATTATCCACGCATAAAAATCAATGCAATTTAAAATCTCAAAATGAAAAAAAGAAATTTGAAACTAATTGCCGGTTTGATGTGTTTAAAAAATGTACATCCCATTTCTTATTACTGATAGGCCATTTTCTCGGCCAGCCGAATGAAGCTCTCCTCGTCTTGAAAGATTTGTAGCCCAACAGGCCTGACAAAGCGACTTACTTGGCAAATCACAAAAAAACTGGGCTGTGGCCGGGGACCCAGCTGCGGCCGTGGACCCAGCTGTCAGCCTCTCCACGTACAGTACTCTTCGGATGGAAGTCGGTCGTTGACCACATTGACCACGCCGTGCCAAGAACACCAAGGCGGTGGACGACGGCGAGGCCTAGGAAGGGGATGACGTAGAGCCGGGGAAGACGCGGCAGTGGATGCCCACGCTGAGAGGGATATGAGGGTTCACTGGTTCGGCCGCGGTGTGAGGCTGCCATTGCCGCAGAATAACAGGGGGTGTGGGTGAGTAGAGGGATGCCCTGGCCAGCGGTGGGAGTAGTAGGGGGCAGTGAGGCATCCGCGGCATCACAGCCGGCCACGGGAGGCAGGAGCACGCGGCACAACCGGCGCTGGTTTGGGCGACTGGAGCAAGAAGACCAGAGGTTGAAGAAGCACTACTGCCGTTGGATGAACATCGTACGGTAACTGGAGCTAGAATCGTTCATATTGACTAAGTTGACAAAGCCCTCCGTCCCCGTCAACTTGGTAGGCCCACAAGTTAGCCTCCCACTATACTGGGTTCCAGCAAGCAGGGGGAGTATTCATTTTTTTGTGCGTAGAGGCACTTCCTTGCGTGCGAAGATAGTTGGAGGGTCCGACCTATCATCGGGGGGCACGTTTTTTTCGCGAAATACACATGCCTTCCGGTGGGTCCCAGATGTCATGTGGAGGAATCAAAGACTTGAAAAGGCGTACAGAACAAGCTAGTGTACTAGTAAAGAGACGATGCTGAGTTTTAGAAAAAAGAGAGATGTGCTCATGTAGCTGGTTCGAATCTAAACCTAGACTATGACTATATATGGTGCTATGCTACTCTGCAAGTAATGAAACTGACATATCCAACATTCGCTTCTGCTCTTCTCTACTTAATCTGCCTAGCATCAGAAGCTCTGGCCGCAGCAACCGTGTCCGCTGGCTGCTCGTCCACCTTCTCTTTAGTAGGCAACAGCCAAATATGCGCCAAGTCGCCACCCGTACCATCGCCTGTGGGTCTCATCACACCCCCGCCGGCACGCGCACCGCAGCCGGTTGCTGTAGGATCGAAAGTATGTCTAGAGGGGGGGTGATTAGACTACTTGACCAATTAAAAATCTATCCTTTTCCCAATTTTAGTTCTTGGCAGATTTTAGCAACTTAGAACAAGTCAAGCAATCTTAACACAATTCAAGCAAGCATGCAAAGAGTATATGAGTAGCGGAAAGTAAAGCATGCAACTTGCAAGAATGTAAAGGGAAGGGTTTGGAGGATTCAAACGCAATTGGAGACACGGATGTTTTTGTCGTGGTTCCGATAGGTGGTGCTATCGTACATCCACGTTGATGGAGACTTCAACCCACGAAGGGTAACGGTTGCGCGAGTCCATGGAGGGCTCCACCCATGAAGGGTCCACGAAGAAGCAACCTTGTCTATCCCACCATGGCCGTCGCCCACGAAGGACTTACTAGTGGTAGATCTTCACGAAGTAGGCGATCTCCTTGCCGTTACAAACTCCTTGGTTC
This sequence comes from Triticum dicoccoides, assembly GCF_002162155.2. Lineage (NCBI taxonomy): Eukaryota > Viridiplantae > Streptophyta > Magnoliopsida > Poales > Poaceae > Triticum > Triticum dicoccoides. Next base: position 536,477,105 of record NC_041388.1, read on the forward strand.
AACTCCACAATCTTGTCGAAGGCTCCCAAGTGACACCTAGCCAATCTAGGAGACACCACTCTCCAAGAAGTAACAACTGGTGTGTTGATGATGAACTCCTTGCTCTTGTGCTTCAAATGATAGTCTCCCCAACACTCAACTCTCTCACAGGATTTGGACTTGGTGGAAAGAAGATTTGAGTGGAAAGCAACTTGGGGAAGGCTAGAGATCAAGATTCATATGGTAGGAATGGAATATCTTGGTCTCAACACAAGTGTAGGTGGTTCTCTCTCAGAAAATGTAGGTTGGAAGTGTAGGTTTGTTCTGATGACTCTCTTCACGAATGAAGAGGAGGTGGAGGGGTATTTATAGCCTCCACACAAAATCTAACCATTACACACAACTTGCCAAACTCGATGGGACCGAATTGGTAAACTCGGTCGGACCGATTCAGCAAATCTAGTGACCGTTAGGATTTTTGGTGGGACCGACATGCAACTCGGTAGGACTGATATGGTTAGGGTTAGGGCATAACGTAATCTCGGTGAGACCGATTACACAAACTCGGTGAGACCGGTTTTGGTAATAAGCTAACCAGAGAGTTGGTCAGGTAAACTCGATGGGACCGATTTGCTCATTTCGGTGAGACAAAAATGTTACAAAGGGAAACAGAGAATTTACATTGCAATCTCGGTGGGGCCGATTGCTCATCACGGTGGAACCGAAACGTTACAAAGGGAAACAGAGAGATTACAATCCCATCTCAGTGAGACCGAGATCCCTATCGGTGAGACCGATTTGCCTAGGGTTCGTGGTAGTGGCTATGACATCTGAACTCGGTGGCGCCGGATAGAAAGAATCGGTGGGGCCGAGTTTGAATTTTGGTTTGGGTCATATGTGGATGTGAGAAAGTAGTTGAGGGCTTTGGAGCATATCACTAAGCATTTTGAGCAAGAGCCTCATTAAGCAAGACCTCATCCCTCCTTGATAGTATTGCCTTTTCCTATAGACTCAATGTGATCTTGGATCACTAAAATAGAAAATGTAGAGTCTTGAACTTTTGAGCTTGAGCCAATCCTTTTGTCCTTAGCATTTTGAGGGGTCCACTTTTCTCATCCATGCCATGCCAATCATTGAGCTTTCCTGAAATATTAGTTTTGAAATAGTATTAGCTCAATGAGCTATATGTTGTTAGGAATTACCAAAACCACCTAGGGATAGTTGCACTTTCAATCTCCCCTTTTTGTTAATTGATGACAACATATAGATCAAAGCTTCAACAAATGATAATAAGAGTGAAAAACAGTGTCGCTTTGAGAAGTATGTGAAAAGCAAGAGCTCCCCCTAAATTTGTGCATAGTTTAAGATTTGCTTTGGACTGGAAATGCACAAAGAGTTAGGATCATGGGTTACTCTTCCATGTCACATACATCTTGGTGGAGCGCTCAAAATGATAATAATTAAAACACATGCACTCATCACCAAGCAAAGTGAGTGATCATATGGAATATAAAAGGATAATGTCATCCAACAATCATAAAGGTAGTATATGATCAAACACATGATCATCCAAGTATCACACACAAGCATAAAGTATCTCAAACAAGCAAATGACAAAGTTCAACCACCAAAAAAAGCAAGAGAGAACAAAAAGAAACACACTCTCTCTCGAAGCCTATGATCTATACATTTTCTCCCCCTTTGGCAACAAGTTACCAAAAAGTTCATAAAAAATGCATAGTGCTAGATCGACTTTCAGGCTTGGTCTTCAGGTGGTGGTGTAGACAGAACTCCAAGGACGAAGGCATCAGTTGATGTTGATGGAGCTGGTGGAGTGGGTGCTGGAGCAGGTGGTACTGAAGCTATAGCTGGTGTAGACGAAGTTGCTCTGGTGTCTGTAACTGGCATAGCAGCAGATCTCTGACCTTTGGGCACTCTGGCAAAAGCATCAGTGGTTGTCTTGCCCTTCTTCTCCTGCACTTCCTCCTGAAGTTGCTCAACAACAGACTGTATCTCAGTGACCTTCACATCTAAGTCATAGAACTTCTGCTCCATGATCCTCTCCAAGCTCTCCTGGTTTTGAATCAGGGTGGCCAGTCCCTTCTCAATCCTCAGAGTGGAGGCAATCAAGTAGCCAAGCTGATCTTGCTTGCTCTTTAGAAGATACTGAGATGCCTCATCCATGGTTGGCATTTTTGCAGCTTTCTCAGTCCTTGCCTTCTCCCTCTTTGCTTGTGCTTGCACAGAAGGTGGTTCATTTTCATCCATCACCATAGTGTTATCCTCAAAGTCTGGGTAGATGGGCAGGTCCTCCTTGTCCAGCAGATATGTGCCAGTGCCCATCTTGGTGTTAATCAGCTCCTAAATTTGTGGGGCATACCCACAACTCCTCTTCTGATCTGCGGCTGTCCTCTTTATGGTTTCCACAATTAGGCTCATGACCTTAAACTTCTGTGGAACATAAAAAATGTGCAACAAGTTGATGGAGTGACCTCTGATCATTCTGTGATCACCTGACTTGGGCAGAAGAGTGTGCCTGAGGATCCAGTTGATTGTGGGCAGGCCTGACAGCAAGTGTTTCACAGATCCAAACTGGTGAGTCTCAAGACCTGCATCAGGAATCTCCTTGTACATGCTAGCCATGGAGTTGTGATCCTTCTTCTTCTTGGCATAGACATCCAAGTCATGTTCTTGTTCTTCTAGGGCATTGATCAATTGAGCCCATTCTGCAACTGTTGACTGGTACCTAGTGCCTTCAGACATCCAGACAGTCCTTCCATCTCGGTAGAAGTGAGCTGTGGAGTAGAACTGCATGATAAGCTCATCATTCCACTTTCTGAGCTTCTGAGCCACAAACTTATCAACTCCACAAGCCTTGAAACTATCATAGACTCCAGGATAGTGCTCTTCATTCTCCTTGATGTACTCCCAGTTGACCCATCTCATGTCACACACTATTGGCTTCTTGTCAAGCAACACTGTCTCATAGAAGTTCTGCTGTTCCTTGGTATGGAAACTTTAATCCACAGCAGTTCTTCTTCTGGTGGCATATGGATCTGACTCTCTCCATAGCCTCAATCCTGAATCCTTCCTTATCTTCATGTTCTCAGCTACTGGATGAACATCATTGTGATCTGGAATTTTTGGCTTCAATTTCCTCAAGACATGTGACTCATCATCTTCTTCTTCCATTGCAGCTTCAGGCACTGGGGCCTTGTTCTTCTCTGCTGCTGGGATGTTCCTGGTGCTTCTCTTGGGTGCAGTTTTGGGTTTTGGAGCAGTTGGCTTGGGAGCTTCTTTGGGCTTAGATGGAGCAGCCCCTGATCTTATGGCATCTCCAATAAGCTTCTGTGCCTTAGGTGCTGGTGCAGCAATCTCTTCCTCTTCCTCTTCAGAGTCTCTCATCATAGAGGGATTGCCTAGAACTCTGGCAGTGGTCTTCTTGACCCTCTCTTTCCTCTTCCTGCCATCTCCAGCTTCCTTGGGTTCAAGAGTGAACACCATTTTCTCACCTGTGGCAACTTTCCTTGGCTTAGACATTGGCTGTCTTCCTGCTGGCTTCTTGGTCTTCAGACCTGGCTTAGTTGCAGCAGTTGTGCAATATTCCTTTTTGAGCACTTTCTTCTTTGAGGTGGCTTCTTCCTCCTCAGCCACATAGTCCTTATCCTCTGAATCTGAGGTTCTTTTCCTGCTGGTCCTTGTGGCAGCCTTTGGCAAGTTGCTGGGTGTGCTCCTGCTTCTATCATCTGAGCTGCTAGAGGGACTAGTGCCCTCACTCATGTGATCCTGCTCCTCAGACTTGTTCTGACTGTCACTCTGATCTGACATGATGCAAACACTGACAACTGACCCTGTGAATAGATTATAGATGAGGTAGAGTGGATGAGCATCACAAAGTGTAGAGGTTTTTGCAAAAGAATGAATCAAAAACTTAGTTTTAGTTTTCCACAGGAAGCATTTCGGATCTACTGATTTGAAATCTCGGTGATACCGAAGCAGCTGTTGGAACCTAAACTAGTGAACTCGGTCAGACCGAGTCATAGTTCGGTGGCACCGAGACTGCTAGGGTTTCACAAAGACTTGAACTCAGTCACACCGATTTGCAATTCTTGGTCAGACCGAGAATCACATGTGCAATGGCCTGAGCCAAATCGGTGGAACCGATTTCAACAACTCGATCGGTCCGAGATGGTTTCGGCGGAAACCTAACCCTAAATTTTCAATCCACAACTAAACTACGGAGTGTTTTCATTGGATAGAGTGATCTCAATCGTGGCAAGATACATGGAAAAACAATGTGCTGGGGAATCGGAGTTAGATCAGCACAAGGATCAAGTCCATACCCTAGTGCGGCGATGGACTTGCTATGGCGGCAACAGCGGAGACGATCCCGTTGAAGGCGACGGAGACCAGCGACTGGAGGCGGCTGGCGACGAGGAGGAGATCCGGAGACCCACGGAGGCAGGGCAGGCTGAGCGTGGGCGAAGAGGTTCAGAAAGTTTTCCAAATTTTGGCCCGTGGGTATATATAGCCTGACCTTGTCGGTGTGACCGAGTGGAACAACTCGGTGGCACCGAGATGCATAACTACAAGCAGTTACTGCAACTCGGTGTGACCAAAAAGTTCAAATCGGTTGCACCGAGATTGAAAACCTAGATCGACTTAGTGATCTCGGTATGACTGAAATAGATGAATCGGTCAGACCGAAACGCACAAAGAAGTTTTGGAAGTTTAAGTCTATGACGAATCGGGGACTCCGAGTGCTCCTCACACAGAGTGTTTCGAATCTGACTTGATCAAACTTTGTGATGCAGCATGAATAGAGTTTGAGACGAAAAGAGCATAGATAGCTAGAGAAGGTTCTTAGGCATTCTTTTCCATCCACTTGGCAAGAGAAAAAGAAACCGATTAATCAAAACTACAAGTGGATGTCCTCGAATGAGTAAATTATGCAACCAACATGCTCACACAATCATATGGCAAATGAAATATGTGGCAAGGCATGCACAACCAATTCTAGCATCTATCAAGCAATTGGCGATGACTAGGTCATCTATATATGAGTATATTGACTTAGGAGTCAAATGAGAACATTTGATCATAGGTCATACTCATCGTTTAAGCACAAGTGGGGTTACCACTTTTACATAAAGCGTTGTTGTGTTCACACCATTAGAGTTTCTTTAGCTCAATTCTTAGAGTAAAGCTCCCCCTAGATGTGAGATCCCCCTAAGAGGGATGAACTAACCTTGGGTTTTGTCGATGATGACTTCATGTAGGTGTTGAAGATGTGGATGCTCAATGTTGATGTAGATCATTTGGAGCAATCCTTTGGAGTGAGTTGCACTTTCAATACCTACACGGGTTAGTCCCACAAGGAACAAACAAGGAATATCCATAGACATAGAGTGATGCATACACAAGATGATGTCTATGAAAGCATTTGGTTAGCTTTTCCCTTGTCTTACCAACAAGAGGGTTTGTGATTCCTTGAACTAGTGCAAGATGTGGAAGTTGATTGCACTTGTGCTTGCCAAAATGATAAGAGTGAAGTATGTTGGCGGAGTCACCCTCAAGAACTCTCTAGTTCTTCTTATTTTGGATCCACACCATCTTGATGGGAATCCTCGGAGTTGTAGTTGTACTTGATGAAGTTGAACTTAATGTAGTCTTGGGAACACAATTGACCAAGGCCTTAGGTGCTTCTTCAAATGCGTCAATTTCCTCTTGAAGCTTATCCTTGCCTTTTTGATTGTGGTCTTGTGGTGGAAGATCATCTTGAGATTGTGTCCCTTTGAAAGAAGTAGGATCATACTTCTCTTGTTGAGGAACAAACTTCGTCTTGGGGTATTGATCTTCTTCCCACTCAACTCCATTGGCATTGAACTTTCATTCAAAACGAACACCTCGGTTCTTCCGGTGCCTTCCTTGCTTGTGTACAATTTCCTCGAATTTCTTACTCCCGGCAATGCTCTTGTAAACAAATTTCTCTATAATTCCCTTCAATAAGCTATTTTCTTGCTCAAGTGTAACTTGGCTAAGAGAATCATTAGTGGAATCAAGAGAACTACTAGAAGCAACAACATTGAATTCGGCATGATTATTGTTACTACTAGAGGAAGAATCCTTCTTGTTCTTGTTACTAGACTTGACTTGAGGCATGTAAGTGGATAAGAGTAAACACTTGGCAATGTAAGAAGAACTTTTCTTGCGAAGATCATCATTGATTGCCTTTTAGAACTCATGCTCTTGCTCAAGATTGAGCTTCTCAAAACGTAATTTCTCATGAGTCCTTAAAAGTTCTCGATGATCTCCTAAGATAGTTTCATGAGCTAACTTAAGAGTGTTTAGTTCTTTAGTTAGAGACTCAATCTTCTCCTTATCATTGCCATTCGTTTCATCTTGATTAGCATGATTAATTGACGTTTCATCATAGTATCCATCACTAGAGTTGTCAACAAGTAAATCATCATCACCTAACAAGTCATCTTCATCACTATTGAAATCAACATACTCGGGGTGTGATACCTTTGGGCCTTTAGCCATGAAGCATCTTCCAATTCCTTCATTTGGTGAATCAAATATGTCGTAGGAGTTGGTTGATACAAGTGCTAGACCGGCAACACCTTCATCTTGAGTATATTCGGAGTCGGAGTGATAGCTTCTCTCAGAGTGATTGTCAGAGTCGGAGCCGGATACCCATTCACCAACATGAGCATGATGTCTTCATTTTGTGTAGATCCTTGATGACTTGTCCTTCCTTTCCGAATCCTTGCTTCTCCGAGAGGGTCTTCGTTCATAATGATCATCCCTACTCCTTCTCTCCTTTGATGGTGATTCTTCTCTTCTACTCCTTTTGGGAGAATCTTCTCTTATTTTGTAGGGGGCCGTACACTCATTGGAGTAGTGTCCGGTTCTTCTACAATTGTAGCAATTACACTCTCGACTAGAAGATCTTTTGTTATTGTAGGACCTTGACTTGGAACTTCTCTCTTTGCTTCTACTCTTGTAGAACTTGTTGAAATTCTTCACCATTAGGCTCAATTCTTCATTGAAGGTTTGTTTCTCACTTGATGATGTGGGAGCTTCACATGAGGCTTTTTAAGCACTACTTGACTTGTTATGGAGCTCCTCCTTATCCTTGAGTGACATCTCATGAGCAACAATTCTTCCAATGACTTCCGTTGGCTTGAGATCTTTGTAATTGGGCATCATTTGGATCAATGTGCATACGGTATCATATTTTCCATCCAAGGCTCTTAGGATCTTCTTGATGATGAATTTGTCGGTCATCTCTTCACTTCCTAAGCCGGCAATCTCATTTGTCATGAGAGCAAGCCTAGAGTACATTTCAGCGACACCTTCACCATCCTTCATTTTGAACCTGTCAAGCTGACTTTGAAGCACATCCACTTTGGATTCCTTGACGGAGTCGGTACCTTCGTGCATATCAATCAAAGTATCCCAAATTTCCTTTGCATTCTCAAGACGGCTGATTTTTTTGAATTCTTTGGGGCACAATCCGTTGAAGAGGATATCACAAGCTTGAGCATTGTATTGCAGCATCTTCAACTCTTCTGCTGTAGCTTCACGGTTCGGTTCTCTCCCATCGAAGAATTTACCTTGCAAGTCAATACACACAATAGCCCAAACGGCGGGGTTATGTCCAAGAATATGCATTTTCATCTTATGCTTCCAACTAGCAAAATTAGTACCATCAAAGTAAGGACCTCTACGGTGGTAATTTCCCTCACTAGATGCCATACTCTCCTAGGTCGTGAAACCAAGGCTATGACCACAAAAAGCTATGGAAATCAAAGCAAATGGAGACCTAAGCTATGATACCACTTGTAGGATCGAAAGTATGTCTAGAGGGGGGTGATTAGACTACTTGACCAATTAAAAATCTATCCTTTTCCCAATTTTAGTTCTTGGCAGATTTTAGCAACTTAGAACAAGTCAAGCAATCTTAACACAATTCAAGCAAGCACGCAAAGAGTATATGAGCAGCGGGAAGTGTGACACCCCAAATTTTTGACCTTGTTTTATTAATTAAAATTTTGCCAGGAAATTAAAACTTTTATTTTCTGGACTCCCTTTTGAGTTTAAACCATTTCCTCCCTTGTTATAATGAAGTTTTTCCCCAAAAAGAAAACCTTTCAAATATGTTATTGGACTTGTTTACCCTCTCAAGAAAAACTTTTATTTTTTCAATGGAATTAATTATATAATTATTTTCCTAAACCTTTACTTCTTGAAAAATCGTTTTTCCATGGTTTTATGGCCATTTTTGAACTACAACCATTTGATAAATTCTTTCATAATTCGAACCAAAATTTGGAGATGTCATGTGATGGTTTTAAATCACTTTATTCAAAAACATCTTTTATACATGAAATATTTTGAGCACTACACCCAATTCTCTTCTCTGGTCCAGTTGGCAATTTTGCACTACAACTCATTTAAATACTTCTTTCTAGCCTCCACCAAAATTAGGGGATGTTGGTAGTAGCCTATGATTCAACTTCATGCAAAAACCCAGTGATGTTATTTGAAAAATTTGAGTGAATCGACCTCATGTTCATTCTGGTCCAACTTGATGGTTTGTACAGCAACCATATTTTTGCTTGCTCTTTAGCCCTTGATTCTTTCCCCTGCTTGTAGACCACCCTACAAAATCCTTATGTCCAGGAGGATGGGCTCATTGGAAAATTTTTGGACCATGAAACTATGCCTTTTTGTTTCTGTCCAGAATTGGTTTTACTATAAAACTGCATTAGCAAGTTTCTAGTCTTGCCGAACTAACCTCACCACTCTCTTAGTCATCTAAAGAGACCTCAATCTGGATGAATTGGCCACACCAAGAAATGCCTAGGTGCCTGTGGCATTTTATCGAACATCTTGAGTGCATGAACAACTTTGACATGACTTTGTCATTGCACTATGACCTTGCACCTCTGGACAAACTAGCATGTCCACTAAGCACCTAGACGACCCTAACCTAACCCTGCAAATTTCTAGCCTCACCCACGCTCTCTAACCCACGCTGGCATTTCGCCGAGCACCTGGTGCGCGTGCTCTGGGCGTGCCCAGAGCGCGCGTTTTGCACGTGCCGCGCCCAAGCCGCCGCGTCGCACGGCCGCCTCCCCGCGCTCGTTCTGGCCACTCACCTCGCACAGCCAGCACGCCCCTGGCTCCTCCCTCGTCGCAGAGCCACCTGGCCCCCTCCTGGCGCTCCACAGCGCCGCCTCAGCTAGCCGCCACTGCCGCCCGATAGCCTCTGCACTGGTCGGTGCCGCCCGAGCCACTCCCGCTCGCCAGCTCGCCCCTGGAGCAGTGCCCGCTCGTCCACTAGCTCCTGCCGCCATCCCCAGCCCCGACACGGCGCCTTGCAAGCTACAAAACATCGGTTCGCCGGCGACCTTATCCTCGGCCGCAGAACCGCCATGGCCACGCTATATAAGAGGCACCCGAGCTCGTCCAGGCCTCAAGCAAACCCTCTCACTCCCTCACTGACCCTCCCGTCGCAATGGAAAGACCAGAGGGGGTCGTCTCCTTCCTCTCCGGCAACCACAGCCGCCGCCACTACCCCGGCCATTCCGGCGCCACCAGGGCCTCCCCCGCTCCACTCTCTTCACCAGGAGCTCTCCCCCCTCTCGTGAGTACACCCCCACGCTCAATTTTGGTCGGGAACCACCATAGCCCTGGCCCCCAAATCCACCCGAGGCCGCCGTCCGCCGTGAGGCTCGTCGCCGGTGACTCCCTCCATCCCCGTCACTCCCTCGACCACCGGGAGAACTGACCCAGTCTTGCGGATCCATCCCCTCCCTCGGGGGCCCGTGAGGAGCCGCCAAACACCGGCGACGATCGCCGGAGCCCCCGCCTTTGTTCGGCCAGAGGATGGAGAGGGAAGGGGGACTGGTCAAACCTGACCAGTGGGCCCCCTGGACCCACTGTCAGTGACCCACCCCGCCGCCACGCGTGTTAAGTGAAAGCGCAAACTTGCCCAGTACGTATCCCCTACTTAGAAAGCGTATTCTGTCTGAAATGTTTTCTTTTCTATTGTTATTTTAAAAACAGATTTTGACCAAATCTTTGACTGGCTATAACTTTTTAAATATAACTCCAAATGAATTGATTCTTTTTCCTACATCTCTCAAATTCTGTCTAGTTTACTTTAGGATTTATTTGAAAATTTTCCAAACAACTTTTTTGTACTGTTTTTGAAATATGTGTTATTTGCATATTTTTGAAAATAGGATTTTTGGAGAGAGAAGAAAACTTTCAAAAGTTTTTGGAGAGCACCTCACCTCTCCACACCTTGAAGGCAAGCATTCTGAACCCTGGCATAATATTTTGTGGGTCGTTTGATACGGTTATTACCCCACCTCGACATGAAACATTAGTTATTTTTATGTGACGATATGATCATACGCGTTGAGTGCATAACGGAAATTCTTGCTGTTGGAAAAGGATGTACTTGTGATAGCAATCACCCTCATATGCATCTCATGCCTATCGGGAAGGATCCGGGAAAGTCCCTGTCTTGGGTAGACACGAGCTTGTCCCTCGTCGAGACGGTTATGACAGGTGGGGCAGGGGGAGGTATGATGAGCGGTGGTTGTATCTGATGGATGTGAAATATTGTCCTTGAGCTAATCATGCAGGAAATACTTAAGCCTCCTGAGTCGGCCGTAGATCGAGTCTTGTTCCAGTAACCCCCACACTTGTTTTCATGCTGCTACTTATCCTGCCGAGGGTAGGGTACGGTTCAGTAAGTTGTCAACCCCTGTCTTAGCACACACCGTATAGAGAGGCCATGGTGGAAGATACCAGTTGTAGCCGGTAGGAATGCCACCTGGTCCGGGGGCATGGGTGTTTCCGGTTGGGACCGAGAGGGGGGCACCCCTTAGAGCGCGCGATATAAATTTGATCCCATGCTACGCGAGGTTGTAGTCTCCCCACTTAGAGTTTTGCTTAACATGTGTCATGGGTGATTCCAGACACGAGTAGAAGCTGGTGTGTGTGCAAGTCAGGCGTGTTTTAAACTAAAAGACCATAGACGGAATTAGTTCCGATGAACTAAAGAAATCCGTTACTCGTGGGTAAAGAGTAGACCCTCTGCAGAGATATTAAACCTATTCGAATAGCCGTGTCCATGGTTAAGGACTACAGTCTGGGATGGGTCAAGTGTCGGTCTTAGTGTCGGTCTTCAGAGGAGAAACTACTAAACCAGAATATTGATTATGACTTGTGATATATGATGGTTATGGTTATTATCATTGTGGACTAACCGTTTGCATTGTTTGAAATAATGAATATCCCTGGGACGGTACCACCTCCTGGATATTCACTATGATTATGTTTATATATAAGCCCTTTATGTGGCGTCGCTCAGACGCCCGACTGTGGCATGTTTGTTATTTCATTTTCGTATAAGCCCTTTATGTGGCGTCGCTCAGACGCCCGACTGTGGCAGGTTCGTTATTTCATTTACTTATAAGCCCTTTATGTGGTGTCGCACAGACGCCCGACTGTGGCATGTCCGTTATTTCATTTAGTTATAAGCCCTTTATGTGGTGTCGCACAGATGCCCGACTATGGCATGCTTGTTATTCCTTTTATATATAAGCCCTTTCTGTGGTGTCGCTCAGACGCCCGACTGAGGCATGATGCATATTATTATCCTTTCGAGGCGTCGCTTCAGACACCCGATCGGTGCTTTATATTTTTACACCCCGTTTGTTTACTCATGATTTATTTAAATGATCTACTTGCATGCATCATGAACCTTATCTCATAACTGACGAAGTGATCATAGAATATTTTAAAGCATGATTATCAGTGGCTATATTATACCTGTGTTCTTAATGTTTGCGAGTACATTCAAAGTACTCACTGGCTTGTCCCTGGCTATTGTCTTGGCCAGATTTCTTGCGTGGAGAAGAGCGTTGTGATGACAGCCCCGGAACCTAAGCAACGGTGATAGCAGCCTCGCGAAGATAGGAGTTAACCTAGTCAGCTGTTCCTGTGGGGAAATGGAGTCCCGTAGACCATGGTGAACCACAAACCGCTTCCGCCATCAACCAGTAGAAACCCTTTTGTTGTACTCATAGACCAGAATGGTCTTGTACTACATATTATGTATTTTTTCTTGGAATTTTTGTATCAAGTTGGTGCCTCATCAGCTAACAGTAATCCTGGGGCTGGTGAGCACAAGGGCCATTTTCTGGAAATTATATCCCGAAAATCCGGTCCTGACAAACTTGGTATCAGAGCTAGGCTGACCATTGGCTAATCCTATCTTAGCCAGGTCAAAAACCTAGGTTAACCAATCCACCAGACCTTAACCGAACCCCAACCAAGCTTCCCTTTCAAGATAGCCACACAGTGACCCGACACCTTTTAGCAGTCGGTGCCCAACCTATTAGCCTAGCCTGTCGATCATGCGCCAGTGACCGAATCCTGAATAGTCTTTTTCGCAAGCATGCGAAGGAAGACTCCGTCCCCTTTTCTATAAAAGGGCACGCTAGCCTCAACTCAACACAACATAGCCTCTACCCAAACCGACCTAAAATGCCAGGACCCATCGTCCACAATGAGACCACAGCAACTAACCTTGGAGGTTTTGTGACCGTGCTAGCAAACCTCACACGTCGTGCCTTTGCGCTAGAAGAACCCCCAGAATATGTGGTGTACCAAGGGTCCGTGAGCGGTGAGAGCCATCAGTTCTGGGCCACTGTGCACGTCTATGGTAGGGGTCTATCGCTAGAACGCCCCTACAGGTTCACCGAAAGGACAACTTCCTTTGAGCCACAAGCCATCCAACTAGCCGCCCGAGAAGCTATAGTTCAACTCCGGCACTTGTCGCCTAGAGTTAACTGTCGCTCCTTCTACTACTACCCCAGCCATGACGGATACGGTAGGCCACCCCGAGTTGTCAACGGAGACTATGAGACTGATCCTGCACTATTGCATCTGGTGCGCTACGTAAATGCACTAGAAGGACTGTTCGATCAAATCACCCTTGATCTGATCGCGGCTCGTGGAGAACTGATTCGTCGAGCCCCGGTAAGAAGAGAAGATGAGCCCGACGCTGACAACCCAGTCGTGTTGTTCGGACAACCAATCGAGACCTTGAGGTCAGCCCCAGCCACCAACCAAGGTGCTTTGATGACCCCAGAAGCGCTTCGTCGCCTTTTGGGAACACACTCCAACGGGATTGTGGCCAACAATCCCCGCGATGGTCATCATCGCTACCCCGACCCTGTAGTTCCTCCACCCCGTCCAGCTAACCCCGATGGTGAAGCCAATGGAGAAGCCTCGGCATCCACAAGGCACACCCGCTTGGATATGAACAAGGTAGACTAATCTACTCGAGTAGTACCGAGCCTTAGTACGGCCACGCCCTGTAATTGTGTGATCTGGTGTCGCCATGAATGAATGCTGTTTGGTTGAGCGCCCCGATTTTTAATTATAACCATGCTTGAGTATGTCGGTGAATGGTTGCATTTTACTTCGAGCGTAGCTACCAAAAACCAACCCCGGCCACACAAGCTGTGCTATGAGTAAGCTTTTTGAATCCAACTAACAGGAAAGATATTTTCGAAAACAACCCTTATCAAATCTCAAGGACGAGATTTTTCTTAAGGGGGGTAGTGTTGTGACACCCGAAAATTTTGACCTTGTTTTATTAATTAAAATTTTGCCAGGAAATTAAAACTTTTATTTTCTGGACTCCCTTTTGAGTTTAAACCATTTCCTCCCTTGTTATAATGAAGTTTTTCCCCAAAAAGAAAACCTTTCAAATATGTTATTGGACTTGTTTACCCTCTCAAGAAAAACTTTTCTTTCGTCAATGGAATTAATTATATAATTATTTTCCTAAACATTTATTTCTTGAAAAATGGTTTTTCCATGGTTTTATGGCCATTTTTGAACTACAACCATTTGATAAATTCTTTCATAATTCCAACCAAAATTTGGAGATGTCATGTGATGGTTTTAAATCACTTTTATGCAAAAACATCTTTTATACATGAAATATTTTGAGCACTACACCCAATTTTCTTCTCTGGTCCACTGGGCAATTTTGCACTACAACTCATTTAAATACTTCTTTCTAGCCTCCACCAAAATTAGGGGATGTTGGTAGTAGCCTATGATTCAACTTCATGCAAAAACCCAGTGATGTTATTTGAAAAATTTGAGTGAATCGACCTCATGTTCATTCTGGTCCAACTTGATGGTTTGTACAGCAACCATATTTTTGCTTGCTCTTTAGCCCTTGATTCTTTCCCCTGCTTGTAGACCACCCTACAAAACCCTTATGTCCAGGAGGATGGGATCATTGGAAAAATTTTGGAACATGAAACTATGCCTTTTTGTTTCTGTCCAGAATTGGTTTTACTATAAAACTGCATTAGCAATGTCGGTGTCAAAACCGGCAGATCTCGGGTAGGGGGTCCCGAACTGTGCGTCTAGGCCGGATGGTAACAGGAGACAGGGACACTTTGTTTTACCCAGGTTCGGGCCCTCTCAATGGAGGTAAAACCCTACTCCTGCTTGATTAATATTGATGATACAGGTAGTACAAGAGTAGATCTACCACGAGATCAAGGAGGCTAAACCCTAGAAGCTAGCCTATGGTATGATTGATGTGTATGGAGTTGATTCTGTCCTACGGACTACAACCCTCCGGTTTATATAGACACCGGATAGGGTTAGGGTTACACAGAGTCAGTTACAATGGTAGGAGATCTTGAATATCGCATCGCCAAGCTTGCCTTCCACGCCAAGGAAAGTCCCATCCGGACACGGGACGAAGTCTTCAATCTTGTATCTTCATAGTCCAGGAGTCCGGCTGAAGGTATAGTCCGGCTACCCGAACACCCCCTAACCCAGGACTCCCTCAGTAGCCCCTGAACCAGGCTTCAATGACGACGAGTCCGGCGTGCAAAATGTTCGGCATTGCAAGGCGGGTTCTTCTCCAAATCTTGTGTACCTGTAGGAATAATGTCCGATTTTTGTAATGTAGTGCTCCTCAGCTTCCACACCCAATAATGGTCGTCTTCCACGTGTCAAACGAATGCGAAAGGCCAGGGCGTTTTTTACACCCACACCCCTAGCCGTATAAATGAGCCGCCTATTTAACGGGATGGGGATTTAGATCCAAACCACATCTTCTCCTTTCCGCGAGTTATCATCAGAGCGCTTCCAGCAATCCACTCCATCATGGCCAGCCGTCCCAGCTCCTCCTCTCGCCCTTCCAGCCCTAAACCTGGAGACTGGGAGAGGTGCTCCATCCCGCACAGCGAACTAGTGTCGCTTCAGGCCAAGGGATTCCTCCCTCAGGCCTATATGGTCCCGGTCCGAGCCGGACTTGCCACCTATAACGGTGGAGAGCAAGCAGAGAGCACCCCCAATCCCTCTAAAGGAGAGAGGGTGTGCCTTGTCCCCTATCTAATAAGGGGATTGGGATTACGAATTCATCCATTTCTCCGCGGGCTTCTGGAGTTCTACGGCCTCCAGCTGCACAATCTCATGCCCGCCTCCGTATTGCATATTGCGGGTTTCGTCGCCCTTTGCGAGCTATTTTTAGGCGTTGAGGCTCATTTCGCACTATGGAAGATATTATTCTGCCTGGTGCCCCGTTCTCAAAAGGGGTCCATATACCAAGTGGGCGGAGCCGAAGTATGGCGCATCGCCGGGACCGGATACCTATCCGGAACCCCAAAGGAAGCGTTCGAGGACTGGCCTTCGGAATGGTTTTATATAGACGACGTCCCGCTACCGGACCCTATCCGGGTCGGTCTCCCTGAGTTCAACAGTGCTCCATTGAAGAAACGCTTGAGCTGGCATGCGCGGAGCTCTCAGAGAGAAAGCGACAAAGACGTCCTTTACCTGATGGGCCGGATAAGACTGTTGGCTCATTCCGGACTAACCATGATTGGAGTCATGGCCGCATGCATTATGCGGGGGGTGCAGCCGCTTCAATATAGAGGCCACCCAATGTGGGAATTCAATGGGGAGTATGACGCCACCCGTTATGGTCGTAAAGGGCCGGACTCAGCCGCTGCTGTAGAAAAGATCTTATCCTCTTTGTACAAGGGAGAAAAGGAGGAATTCCTCCACGTCAACCCGCAAGCCGGATTCAGTATGTACGATCCTCCAAGTTGGGTAAGTGAACAATTACGCTTGCCCGTTTGTTTTATACTCCCATGGTTAGATAGGTAGTCTAACGACTTCACTGCAGGAACTACGACAGGAGGTGAAGAATATAAGCAGCCGCCCTCCACAGCCCAAGGACCCAGAACGGTCCCTCGATCCGGACTTCGAAGAGGATCCGGACATATCGGTGGAGCTTATCGACGGGGTGTTTTATCAGCTAAGCAAGGACAATACCTTGGTAGCCATCACGGCTGATTACCCAAGGTTAATCCCGGCCTCCCAGGTGATGGAAACCGGAGTATCATTCCCTTGAGAGGGATTCCACTCTCGCGTATTTCGGTGTTTCTGACGTCAACCGTGTTTTGCAGGGGAGATTTCCGAGGCAGGAGGCCGAACCTACGGCGGCCAGCCAACGAGGGGCCGCAGAGCCCCGTAGGGCAAAAAGGAATGAAGTCCGGACTGAAATGCCGGCGCAAAGGTATAGTGCACCCTCTGTTTCCCTGGAGTTATTCTATCAGGGCATATTAATGCTCGTGCTATCTTCAGGACGAAGAGAGCTCGCCGGACTACATCCGGAGAGGTTGCCAATCGCGCCTCCAACAGCCAGGCTCCAACGTCTGGCCAGGAAGCGGAGGCGAGTACAAGGCGCGCACTGGACATTCCTCCGACAGAGGATGCGGACAGGCTGTCCGCCACAAATTCAGAAGTGGAGAGTGCCATGAACCACAGGCGTCGCCGGCCAATTCTACGCGACGCTTGTTTCTCCCAAGAGGCTTTAAATGCCTTTAATTCAGGAGATGCGTACCTCCGTGCCGCTCAAAATGGTTTAGTCAGAGCCACGGAACAGTATGTGAAAGACATACGGGTAAGAAAATTTTGGTTGATTATATATATATATATATATATATATATGCCAGTAGCCCCCGAGACTTGAAACAGTTAGAGCAATTGATTTAAGGATCATTTAATATGTAGGTTCTTACAGAGAAGAATACTGTACTGTCCCAGGAGCTGGAAAAGTGCAAGGCCCAACTAGAGGCCGCGCTAGCCGCAGCAGGGGAGCCCAAAGGGACCCCCTCAGGTAAAATACACTTCGAAAGATTAGTATTGTGCGGTGTGGGTGTAAATCTGACAAATCAAATTGCAGATGACGCCGGACTTGATCCGGACAAGCAACAACTCTTACGCCAGCTAAAGGCCGGTGAGAGTATGTTGACGAGGGTGAGGCGAGAGAAGAATGATCTTCAGGATGCCAACACCAAGCTGGACGTCGAACTTAAAGATGTTCGTGGCCAGCTTTTGGACTCCACGAAGGAGAATCAGCGGCTTCGACGCGGCATTTTTAGTAAGTGCTTGAACGAACTTTGAAAAAAAAGTTCGGCGAGGAAGTCGACTAACACAGTAATGTCTGTAGGTATGCTCACAGGTCGTCCTGCAGAGGAGATGCCCGGTTCTACGGGTGACCTTCTTCCCGAACTCATGCAACTGCATGAGCGAGTTCGGCAGGCGATGCGAGGCGTTGCCCAAGCCTTATGGCCTGCCCACTCCGTGCCCGAGGGCGTTGGAGAGCTTGCGGAGAAGCTGAAGGGCGCTCGGCGGCGCTTCCGTTTGTGGAAGATATCGGCCTGCCGACAAGGCACTAGGGAAGCCTGGGCCATGGTGAAGACTCATTTTACGAAGTCTGACCCGAACCACATGGCTAAGGTCGGACCAGTGGGGCCTGACGGGAAGGAGATACCTGTGAGCTAAGTATACGGCCAAGTAGAGTTGGCCACGAAGTATTCCCAGCAGGACTGTAAATTAGACAGCCTGTTAGATGGTATAGAAGAGGAATACAATCAGTCAGAATGATTATGTAATTTTGAATTGACATGTGTAATGCCTTCTAGCCGGATTGTAGATCGTTTGTCGTTGCCGACCTTTCCGCTTCAACCTCGGGACCTGACGGTCCGGAGTGTGTCCGAATACCATAGCGGTTATATAAGAACCGTGGTATGCATGGAGACCAGGCGTAGCGGTCATTAGTGCTTTATCAGACAAGTGCCCAACTAGTTATGTTATATTACATGGTTAGTAAGAAACATCTTCCAGAGAGAATAGTTCCGTTAGGGGTTCCTTTCGCTGGGAGGCATGCCCTAAAGTGCATGTCCGGACTGCGTAAGAAGACGCAGAAAAAAGCATCTGGGGGCGCATAAAATGGGTAAAAAGATCATCTTTTGTCTCACCGACCGAATATGCCCTTAAGAACGCTAGCTTTCGGCTTCACCCAGTCTGAGGTACACATCCGGCTGACCCGGTAGTAACAATCGCAGAGGTGCTCCCTTTACCTCCTAGCCAAACAATCGGGAACGTAGGGGTAAGCACAGGAGCCAGGCAACCCAGCTTGGCCAAAACTTAAGTCATATCGATGCATATAATGGTGAAGAAAAAGGTACATGTGGAAGTTTGACGCATGTGTTGGGCATGAAGCCCGTATAAATAAGCTTCTGTTAAAGAAGCCCCCAGGTTTAATGAGCGCGAGTGGCGCGTCACTAGATAAGCCTTTAAGGGCTATGAAAGAAAAGAGAGGAAGGAGAGAAATGTAAGACAAAAAAATGCTAAAAAATGGACAGAGGAAGGAGACAAACACAGAGTCCGGCGCTAGGCATAGAATCTTCGGAGAAGGGTGGCGTTCCACGGGTTCGGCTCGAGTCGGTTATCCGACGCATCTCGCAGGCGGTACGCCCCGCCAGTCAGGACTTGGTCAATTATGAATGGACCTTCCCACTTGGGCTTGAGTTTGTCCTTTTTCTTATCCGGCAGGCGTAGAACTAGTTTGCCAACATTGTAATTTTTGGCTCGTACTTCTCTGCTTTGATATCTTCGGGCCTGCTGTTGAGAAAATGCGGAACGGGCTTTTGCCATGTCATGCTCCTCCTCCAAGGCGTCCAAGTTGTCCTGCCGATCGAGCTCGACTTCTCTTTCTTCGTACATGCGCACTCTAGGTGAGTCATGAATTATATCGCAGGGCAGAATTGCCTCTGCGCCGTACACCATTAAAAATGGTGTGTATCCGGTGGTGCGATTTGGCGTGGTCCGCAGCCCCCAGAGTATGGAGTCGAGCTCCTCTACCCAGTGCGTATTAGATTTCTTAAGGGACCGCACTTATCTGGGTTTTATGCCGCTCATAATGAGACCGTTTGCACGTTCGACCTGGCCGTTGGTTTGTGGGTGATAGACGGAAGCATAATCGAGCTTGATGCCCATGTTTTTGCACCAGAGTTTTACCTCGTCTGCGGTAAAGTTTGTGCCGTTATCAGTTATGATGCTGTGGGGGACGCCATAACGGTGTACAACCCCGGATATGAAGTCTATCACAGGTCCGGATTCGGCCGTTTTAACAGGCTTGGCTTCTATCCATTTGGTGAATTTATCCACCATGACCAGTAAGTATTTCTTTCTATCGGTCCCGCCTTTAAGGGGTCCGACCATGTCAAGCCTCCAGACCACAAAAGGCCAGGTGATTGGTATAGTTTGGAGTGCGGTGGGTGGCATATGGCTTTGGTTGGCAAAAAGTTGGCAACCAGCGCATTGTTG
Source organism: Triticum dicoccoides (assembly GCF_002162155.2). Taxonomy (NCBI): domain Eukaryota; kingdom Viridiplantae; phylum Streptophyta; class Magnoliopsida; order Poales; family Poaceae; genus Triticum; species Triticum dicoccoides. The sequence goes on from NC_041388.1 coordinate 536,496,830, forward strand.
GACTAAGTCCTGAGCGTCTGCCCGGGTCGTCGGCCAATAAAAGCCTGTACGGAAAGCCTTGCTAACAAGGGAAAGAGCAGCGGCGTGGTGACCACCGAGTCCGGCATGAATTTCAGCCAGAAGGTTCCGCCCTTCCTCTTCGGAGATGCACCTTTGAAGGACTCCGGTAGTGCTTTTCTTATAAAGCTCTCCCTCATGGACTCTGTAGGCTTTAGATCGCCGCACTATGCAGCGGGCCTTGTTTTGATCCTTCGGGAGTTCCTGCCTAGTAAGGTAGGCTAGGAATGGTTCTGTCCACGGGGCGATGACCGCCATTATTGCGTGGGCTGAAGGTGTAATTTCATTGGCAGAGCCTCCAATTGTGTCAGATTGTTCGGCGTCGAGTGGTGCGGCTGGGTCCGGGCTGTTATTTGCGGGTTCCCCCTCCCATGCTACAGATGGCTTGAACAATCTTTCCAAAAATATGTTGGGAGGGACTGCATCGCGTTTTGCTTTGATGCGTGCCAGGACGTCCACTGCTTGATTGTTTTCTCGGGCTATATGGTGAAACTCCAGCCCTTCGAACCGAGCTGACATTTTTAGGACGGCGTTGCGGTAAGCTGCCATTTTTGGGTCCTTGGCGTTGAAGTCGCCATTTATTTGGGATATCGCGAGGTTCGAATCCCTGCGTACCTCTAGGCGTTGAATGCCCATGGATACTGCCATCCGGAGGCCATGTAGAAGGGCCTCGTATTCGGCTGCGTTGTTGGAGTCCGTGTACATAATTTGGAGTACATACTGGACTGTGTCTCCTGTGGGGGACGTCAAAACGATGCCAGCCCCCAGTCCGGCCAACATTTTGGAGCCGTCGAAATGCATGATCCAGTTTGAGTATGTGCCGTACTCTTTAGGGAGTTCGGCCTCCGTCCATTCTGCGACGAAGTCGGTCAAAACTTGCGATTAGATAGCTCGCCGTGGCTTATAGGTTATAACGGGAGGAGCTCGATGGCCCATTTTTCGATCCGGCCCGTTGCATCGCGGTTGTTGATAATATCGTTAAGTGGTACTTCCGAGGCTACTGTTATGGAACACTCTTGAAAGTAGTGTCCTAGCTTTCGGGATGCCATGAATACCGCGTATGCAATTTTTTGATAATGCGGGTACCGTGATTTGCATGGAGTGAGGACAGTGGACACGTAGTAGACCAGCCTTTGAAGGGGGAATTTGTGTCCATCCATTTCCCTCTCGACAACGAGCACTGCGCTGAGAACTTGATGTGTTGCTGCAATGTACAATAGCATTGGTTCGCCGGTGTTAGGCGCGGCCAGGACTGGGTTTGTTGCCAATATGGCTTTTATTTCATCGAGTCCAGCCGTGGCGGCATCCGTCCACTCGAAGTGTTCGGTGCGCCGGAGTAGGCAATAAAGGGGCAGTGCCTTTTCTCCCAAGCGGGAGATGAAGCGGCTTAGAGCCGCCATGCATCCGGTTAATTGTTGTATTTGTTTGAGGTCCTTTGGGATATCCAATTGTGACAAAGCTCGGATCTTGGCTGGATTTGCTTCAATTCCTCTACCGGATACAATGAAGCCCAAGAGCTTTCCGGCTGGAACACCAAAGACGCATTTTTCCGGGTTGAGCTTGATGTCGTATTTTCGGAGGTTATCGAATGTGAGCCTCAAGTCGTCTACTAGAGATTCGACATGTCTTGATTTGATGACCACATCATCCACATATGCCTCCACTGTTTTGCCGATCTGATTTGCCAGACATGTTTGGATCATGCGCTGATATGTTGCACCGGCGTTTTTTAGCCCGAAGGGCATTGTGTTGAAGCAGAATGGGCCGTATGGTGTGATGAATGCTGTTGCATCTTGGTCTGATTCTGCCATCTTGATTTGATGGTAACCGGAGTATGCGTCGAGGAAACACAACGAGTCGTGTCCTGCGGTGGCATCGATAATTTGATCGATACGGGGGAGGGGGAAGGGGTCCTTTGGGCAAGCCTTGTTAAGGTCTTTAAAGTCGACACACAGGCGCCATGATTTGTCCTTCTTTGGTACCATCACCAGGTTTGCTAGCCAGTCTGGGTGTTTTATGTCTCTAATGAATCCGGCCTCCAATAGCTTGGCTAGCTCTTCTCCCATAGCCTATCTCTTGGGTTCGGAAAAATGCCGAAGGGCTTGTTTGACAGGTTTGAATCCTTTTAGGATATTTAAGCTGTGTTCGGCCAGCCTGCGTGGGATCCCTGGCATGTCTGAAGGGTGCCTGGCGAAAATGTCCCAATTCTCCCGTAGGAACTCTCGTAGTGCGGCGTCTATATCAGGGTTCAGTCGTGCACCGATGGAAGCTGTTTTATTGGGGTCCGTTGGATGGACCTGGAATTTGACTATTTCGTCAGCTGGCTTGAAGGATGTGGATTTGGATCTTTTGTCGAGTATCACATCATCTCTGGTAACCGTGGAGCGCAGCGCAGTCAGTTCCTCGGCCGCTAAGGCTTCGGATAGTGCCTCAAGGGCTAATGCGACCGTCTTGTTTTTGGCGCGGAGTGCTATGTCCGGATCACTAGCTAGAGTGATAATTCCATTCGGCCCGGGCATCTTAAGCTTCATGTACCCGTAATGGGGTATCACTTGGAAGATTGTGAATGCTTCCCGCCCTAGTAAGGCGTGATGTCCGCTCTTAAATGGGGCCACCTGAAACGTGACTTCTTCGGACCTGTAATTATCCGGCGTGCCTGTAGGATCGAAAGTATGTCTAGATGGGGGGTGATTAGACTACTTGACCAAATAAAAACTTAACCTTTTCCCAATTTTAGTTCTTGGCAGATTTTAGCTATCTTAGGACAAGTCAAGCAATCATCACACAATTCAAGCAAGCATGCAAAGAGTATATTGGCAGCGGAAAGTAAAGCATGCAACTTGCAAGAATGTAAGGGGAAGGGTTTGGAGGATTCAAACGCAATTGGAGACACGGATGTTTTTCCCGTGGTTCGGATAGGTGGTGCTATCCTACATCCACGTTGATGGAGACTCCAACCCACGAAGGGTAACGGTTGCGCGAGTCCACGGAGGGCTCCACCCACGAAGGGTCCATGAAGAAGCAACCTTGTCTATCCCACCATGGCCATCGCCCACGAAGGACTTGCCTCACTAGCGGTAGATCTTCATGAAGTAGGCGATCTCCTTGCCCTTACAAACTCCTTGGTTCAACTCCATAATCTTGTCGGAGGCTCCCAAGTGACACCTAGCCAATCTAGGAGACACCACTCTCCAAGAAGTAACAAATGGTGTGTTGATGATGAACTCCTTGCTCTTGTGCTTCAAATGATAGTCTCCCCAACACTCAACTCTCTCTCATAGGATTTGGATCTAGTGGAAAGAAGGTTTGAGTGGAAAGCAACTTGGGGAAGGCTAGAGATCAAGATTCATATGGTAGGAATGGAATATCTTGGTCTCAACACATGAGTAGGTGGTTCTCTCTCAGAACATATGAGTTGGAATGGTGTATGTGTTCTGATTGCTCTCTCCACGAATGAAGAGGAGGTGGAGGGGTATATATAGCCTCCACACAGAATCCAACCGTTACACACAATTTACCAATCTCTGTGGGACCGAATCAGAAAATTCGGTCGGACCGAAATAGTAAACCTAGTGACTGTTAGAGATTTCGGTGGGACTGACATGCAACTCGGTAGGACCGATTCTGTTAGGGTTTGGGCATAACGTAATCTCGACGAGACCGATTACACAAACTCGGTGAGACCGAGTTTGGTAATAAGCTAACCAGAGAGTTGGTCTGGTAAACTCGGTGGGACCGATTTGCTCTTTCGGTGAGACCGAAATGTTACAAAAAGGAAACAGAGAGTTTACATTGCAATCTCGGTGGGACCGATTCGCTCTTTCAGTGAGACCGAAAAGTTACGAAAGGGAAACAGAGAGTTTGCAATCCCATCTCGGTGAGACCGAGATCCCTATCGGTAAGACCGAATTGCTAGGGTTTGGCAGTGGCAAATGACAAGTGAAACTCGGTGGCGCCGGATAGAAAGAATCGGTATGACCGAGTTTGGCTTAGAGTTTAGGTCATTTGAGGATATGGATAAGTGGTTGAGGATTTTGGAGCATATCACCAAGCACATAAAGCAAGAGGCTCATTAAGCAACACCTCATCCCTCCTTGATAGTATTGGCATTTCCTAAAGACTCAATGTGATCTTGGATCACTAAAATATAAAATGAAGAGTCTTGAACTTTTGAGCTTGAGCCAATTCTTTGTCCTTAGCATTTTGAGGGTTCCACTTTCACATCCATGCCATGCCAATCATTGAGCTTTCCTGAAATAATCATCTTGGAATAGCATTAGCGCAATGAGCTATATGTTGTTATGAATTACCAAAACCACCTAGGGATAGTTGCACTTTCAATCTCCCCCTTTTTGGTAATTGATGACAACATATAGATCAAAGCTTAGACAAGTGATAATAAGCATGAAATATATCATCGCTTTGAGAAGTATGTGATAAGTAAGAGCTCCCCCTAAATTTGTGCATATTTAAAATTTGCTTTGGACTGCAAATTCACAAAGAGTTAGAGTCATGGGTTACTCTTCCATGTCACATACATCTTGGTGGAGCACTTAAAATGATAAGAATGAAACACATGCACTCATCACCAAGAATAGTGAATGATCACAAAAGATGGATAGGATAATGATAATATTAAGCAAACATTAAGTGTAGCTTATGATCAAACACATGATCATCGATGTCTCACAGACATAAGGACGTAGTATCTCACACACAAGCAAATGAAGTTCGAAAAACCACCAAATAAAGCAAGAGAGAATAAAAGCAACACTCTCTCTCGAAGCCTATGATCTATACATTTTCTCCCCCTTTGGCAACAAGTTACCAAAAAGTTCCTAGAAAATGCATAGTGCTAAGTCGACACTCAGGCTTGATCTTCAGGTGGTGGTGGTGTCCGGAGCACTCCAAGGACGAAGCCTTCAGTAGACGTGGTTGGAGTCGAGGCTGAAGTGGACGCTGGAGCTAGTGGAACTGAGGCTGTAGCTGGTGCAGACGTGGTGGCTCTGGTGTCAGCAACTGGCACTACAGACGACCTCAGACCTCGTGGCACCCTGGCAAAGGCATCAGTCGTAGTCCTGCCTCTCCTCTCATTCATGTCATCCTGGAGCTGCTCCACGGCAGTCTGTATCTCTGTCACCTTGATGTCCAAGTCATAGAACCTTTGTTCCATGATCCTCTCTAAGCTTGCCTGGTTTTGAGTCAGGGTTGCTAGTCCTTGCTCAATCCGCAGGGTGGACGCAATCAGGTAACCAAGATGCTCTTGTTTGGTTTTCAGGAAGTATTCAGATGCCTCCTCTTGAGTGGGCATCCTGGCAGCTTTCTCCTTCTTCGCCTTCTCCTTCTTGGCTTGTGCTTGGGCAGATGATGGCTCATTCTCAGTCATGACCACTTGATTATCTTCGAAGTCTGGACGGATGGGCAGGTGTTCCTTATCCAATAAATATATGCCCATGCCCATCTTGGAGTTGATGAGCTCCTGAATCTGAGGGGCATATCCACAGCTCCTCTTCTGATCTGCTGCAGTCCTTTTGATTGTTTCCACTATGAGGCTCATGACTTTGAATCTTTGAGGCACGTCAAAGACATGAAGCAGATTGATCGCGTGACCTCTGATCATCTTGTGATCTCCAGACTTAGGCAATAGGGTGTGCCTCAGAATCCAGTTGATGGTTGGCAGCCCGGACAGAAGATAGTGTACTGAGCCAAACTTGAAGGTATCAAGTGCTTCATTTGGGATCTCCTTGTACATGTTGGACATTGAGTTATGGTCCATCTTCTTCTTGGCATAAATGTCCAAGTCATCCTCATGCTCTTCTAGGGCATTGATCAGCTGAGCCCATTCAGCAACTGTGGACTGGTATCTCGTGCCCTCTGACATCCAAGTTATCCTGCCATCTGGATAAAAGTGGGCTGTGGAGTAGAACTGCATGATGAGTTCCTCGTTCCACTTTGTGAGCTTCTACCCAACAAAGTCCTCTACTCCACACGCCTTAAAGCTGTCCTGCACTCCAGGGTAGTACTCTTCATTATCCTTGATATACTGCCAATCGACCCATCTCATATCGCAGACAATTGGCTTCTTGTCTAGCAGCACTATCTCATAGAAATCCTGCTGCTCCTTGGTTTGAAACCTGTAGTCAACTGCAGTCCTTCTCCTAGAAGCATATGGGTCTGCTTCTCTCCACTTCCTCAGCCCTGAATCTCTCCTGAGCTTCATATCCTCAGCCACAGGATGAGCATCGTTGTGGTCTGGGATCTTGGGCTTGAGCTTTCTAAGGACATTCTCTTCCTCTTCCTCTGCAGCTTCAGGCACTGGGGCCTTGTTCTTTTCAGTGGCTGGGATGCTTCTTGTGTTTCTCTTTGGCTTTGGCTTTGGAGCTGACTTGGCCTTGCAAGCAGCTCCCCCTGATTTTATGGCATCACCCATTAGCTTGGGTGCCTTAGGTGCTGGTGCAGCTACCTCTTCTTCTTCTTCCTCCTCATCTTCCATGATGGAGGCCTTGCCAAGCACTCTGACTACAGTTTTCTTTACCCTTTCTTTCCTCTTCTTTCCTTCAGCAGCAACTGGCTCTGTGGGTGTAGGCTTCTCAGTTGAAGCTCTAGCCTTTGACATAGGCTGCCTGCCTGCTGGCCTTTTGATCTTCAGCCCTGGCTTTGTGCCCTGTGCTGGCTCAACTCTCTTGGAGGTGGCTTCCTCCTCTGCCACATAATCCTCATCTTCTGAGTCCGAGGTTCTCTTCTTTCTCTGACATGTAGCAGCTTTAGGCAGATTGCTGGGGGTGCTCCTGCTGCCATCATCTGAGGAACTTGAGGGACTAGTGCCCTCACTCAACTGTACTTGCTGCTCTGACAAGTTCTGGCTGTCACTTTGGTCTGACATGATGCAAACTCTGACTGCTGACCCTGTGAATAGATTATAGATGAGATAGAGTGGATGAGCATCACAAAATGCAGAGATTTTTGCAAAAGAATAATTCAAAAACTTAGTTTTAGTTTCCCACTGAAATCATCTCGGATCTACCGATTTTCAAACTCGGTGACACCGAAGCAGTTTTGGCACCAGAACTAGTGAACTCGGTCAGACCGAGTCACAGTTCGATGGCACCGAGACTGCTAGGGTTTCACAGAGTTCCAAAATCGGTCACACCGATAAGTAATTCTCGGTCAGACCGAGTCTCACTTGTGCAATGGCATAAGCCAAATCGGTGGGACCGAGTTTTTCAACTCGGTGGGTCCGAGATGGTTTCGGCGGAAACCTAACCCTAAAATTTTCGAATTAAACCTAATCTACGAGTTCATTGACTGGATAGGAGTTTATCAAACGTGGTAAGAATCATGATGATCACAATGTGCTAGGAATCGGATTGGAGAATAGCACAAAGATCGAGTCCATACCCTAGTTCGGCAGAGACTCGCTACGGCGGCAATGGCGGGGCAGAATTTCCATTGACGGCGATGGAGACCAGCTAAAGGAGGCGGCTGGCGGCGAGGAGACGATCCGGAGACCAAGTTGGCAGAGCAGGCTGTCGCGCGGGCGAAGGGGTTCGGAGAAATTTCCAAATTTTGCCCGTGACTATATATAGCCCGACCCTGTCGGTGTGACCGAGTGGAACAACTCGGTGGCACCGAGATGCAAAACTGTATACAGTTATTGCAACTCGGTGTGACCGAAATGTTCAAATCGGTTGCACCGAGATCGAAAACCTAGATCAACTTAATGATCTCGGTAGGACCGAAAGTATGGAATCGGTCAGACCGAGAATCACAAAGAGGTTTTGGAAGTTTAAGTCTATGACGAATCGGGGACTCCGAGCGCTCCTCACACAGAGTGGTTCGAATCTGACTTGATCAAATTTTGTGATGCAGCATGAATAGAGTTTGAGACGAGAAAAGCATAGATAGCTAGAGGAGGTTCTTAGGCATTCTTGTCCATCCACTTGGCAAAAGGAGATAAAACCAAACAATCAAAACAATAAGTGGATGTCCTCGAATGAGTAAAATATGCAACCAACATGCTCACACAATAAGATGGCAAAAGAAATATGTGGCAAAGCATGCACAACCAATTCTAGCATCTATCAAGCAATTTGCGATGACTAGGTCATCTATATATGAGTATATTGACTTAGGAGTCAAGTGAGAACACTTGATCGTAGGTCATACTCATCATTTAAGCTCAAGTGGGGTTACCACTTTTACATAAAGCATTGTTGTATTCACATCTTTAGAGTTGCTTTAGCTCAAGTCTTAGAGTAAAGCTCCCCCTAGATGTGATATCCCCCCTAAGAGGGATGAACTAACCTTGGGTTTTGTCGATGATGACTTCATGTAGATGTTGAAGATGTGGATTCTCAATGTTGATGTAGATTACTTGGAGCTACCCATTTGAGTGAATTGCACTTTCAATACCTACATGGGTTAGTCCCACAAGGAACAAACAAGGATATCCATAGACATAGAGTGATGCACACACAAGATGATGTGCATGAAAACTTTAGGTTACCTTGTCCCTTGTCTTACCAACACGAGGGTTTGTGACTCCTTGAACTAGTGCAAGATGTGGAAGTTGATTGCACTTGTTCTTGCCAAAATGATAAGAGTGAAGTATGTTGGCGGAGTCACCCTCAAGAACTCTCTAGTTCTTCTTATTTTGGATCCACACCATCTTGATGGGAATCCTTGGAGTTGTAGTCGTACTTGATGAAGTGGAACTTGAAGTAGTCTTGGGAATCCACTTGACTAAGGTCTTAGGAGCTTCTTCAAATGCATCAATTTCCTCTTGAAGCTTGTCCTTGCCTTTTTGCTTGTAGTCTTGTGGTGGAAGATCATCTTGAGCTTGTGTTCCCTTGAAGGACGTATCATACTTCTCTTGTTGAGGAACAAACTTTGTCTTGGGGTATTGATCTTCTTCCCACTCAACTCCATTGGCATTGAACTTTCGTTCAAAACCAACACCTTGATTCTTCCGGTGCATTCCTTGCTTGCGCACAATTTCCTCGAATTGCTTACTCCCGGCAAGGCTTTTGTACACTCCTTTCTCTATAATTCCCTTCAATAAGCTATTTTCTTGCTCAAGTGTAACTTGGCTAAGAGAATCATTAGTGGAATCAAGAGAACTACTAGAAGCAACAATATTGGATTTAGCATGATTATTGTTACTACTAGAGGAAGAATCTTTCTTGTTCTTGTTACTAGACTTGACTTGAGGCATGTAATTGGATAAGACTAAACGCTTGGCAATGTAAGAAGAACTTTTCTTGCAAAGATCATCATTGATTGCCTTTAAAAACTCATGCTCTTGCTCAAGATTGAGCTTTTCAAAGCGTAACTTCTCATGAGCTTTTAAAAGTTCTCGATGATCTTCAAAGATAGTTTCATGAGCTAACTTAAGAGTGTTTAGTTCTTTAATTAGAGCCTCAATCTTCTCCTTATCATTGTCATTCGTTTTATCTTGATTAGCATGATTAATTGATGTTTCATCATAGTATTCATCACTAGAGTTGTCAACAAGTAAATCATCACCTAACAAGTCATCTTCATCACTATTAAAATCAACATACTCGGGGTGTGTTACCTTAGGACCTTTGGCCATGAAGCATCTTCCAATTCCTTCATTTGGTGAGTCAAATATGTCGTAGGAGTTGGTTGTCACAAGTGCTAGACCGACAACACCTTCATCTTGAGTATATTCGGAGTCGAAGTGATAACTTCTCTCGGAATGGCTGTCGGAGTCGGAGCCGGATACCCATTCACCAACATGAGCTTGATGTCTTCGTTTTGTGTAGCTCCTTGATGATTTTTCCTTCCTTTCCGAATCCTTGCTTCTCCGTGAGTATCTTCGTTCATAATGATCATCTCTACTCCTTCTCTCTTTTGGTGGTGATTCTTTGCTTCTTCTTTTTGGAGAATCTTCTCTTCTCTTGTAGGGAGCCGTACACTCATTGGAATAGTGTCCGGATCTTCCACAATTATAGCAGTTTCGCTCTCGACTAGAAGATCTTTTGTCATTGTAGGACCTTGACTTGAAGCTTCTATCTTTGCTTCTACTCTTGTAGAATTTGTTGAAGTTCTCCACCATTAAACTCAATTCTTCTTTGAAGTTTTGTTTCTCACTTGATGATGTAGGGGCTTCACATGAGGCTTTGTAGGCACCACTTGATTTGTTGTGAAGTTCCTCTTTATCCTTGAGTGACATCTCATGAGCAACAATCCTTCCAATCACTCGTTGGTTTGAGATCTTTGTAATTGGGCATCATTTGGATCAATGTGCACACGGTATCATATTTTCCATCCAAGGCTCTTAGGATCTTCTTGATGATGAATCTATCGGTCATCTCTTCACTTCCTAAGCCAGCAATCTCATTTGTGATGAGAGCAAGCCTAGAGTACATTTCAGCGACACCTTCACCATCCTTCATTTTGAACTTGTCAAGTTGACTTTGAAGCACATCCAACTTGGATTCCTTGATGGAGTCGGTACCTTCGTGCATATCAATCAAAGTGTCCCAAATTTCCTTTGCATTCTCAAGACGGCTGATTTAGTTGAATTCTTCGGGGCACAATCCGTTGAAGAGAATATCACAAGCTTGAGCATTGTATTGCAACATCTTCAACTCATCTGCGGCAGCTTCACGGTTTGGTTCTCTCCCATCAAAGAAGTCACCTTGCAACCAACACAAATAATAGCCCATACGGCGGGGTTATGTCCAAGAATATGCATTTTCATTTTATGCTTCCAACTAGCAAAATTAGTGCCATCAAAGTAAGGACCTCTACGGTGATAATTTCCCACGCTAGACGCCATACTCTCCTAGGTTGTGAAACCAAGGCTATGATCACCAAAAGCTATGGAGATCAAGGCAAATGGAGGCCAAAGCTCTGATACCACTTGTAGGATTGAAAGTATGTCTAGAGGGGGGGTGATTAGACTACTTGACCAAATAAAAACTTAACCTTTTCCCAATTTTAGTTCTTGGCAGATTTTAGCTATCTTAGGACAAGTCAAGCAATCATCACACAATTCAAGCAAGCATGCAAAGAGTATATTGGCAGCGGAAAGTAAAGCATGCAACTTGCAAGAATGTAAGGGGAAGGGTTTGGAGGATTCAAACGCAATTGGAGACACGGATGTTTTTCCCGTGGTTCGGATAGGTGGTGCTATCCTACATCCACATTGATGGAGACTCCAACCCACGAAGGGTAACGGTTGCGCGAGTTCACGGAGGGCTCCACCCATGAAGGGTCCACAAAGAAGCAACCTTGTCTATCCCACCATGGCCATCGCCCACGAAGGACTTGCCTCACTAGCGGTAGATCTTCATGAAGTAGGCGATCTCCTTGCCCTTACAAACTCCTAGGTTCAACTCCACAATCTTGTCGGAGGCTCCCAAGTGACACCTAGCCAATCTAGGAGACACCACTCTCCAAGAAGTAACAAATGGTGTGTTGATGATGAACTCCTTGCTCTTGTGCTTCAAATAATAGTCTCCCCAACACTCAACTCTCTCTCATAGGATTTGGATCTGGTGGAAAGAAGGTTTGAGTGGAAAGCAACTTGGGGAAGGCTAGAGATCAAGATTCATATGGTAGGAATGGAATATCTTGGTCTCAACACATGAGTAGGTGGTTCTCTCTCAGAACATATGAGTTGGAATGGTGTATGTGTTCTGATTGCTCTCTCCACGAATGAAGAGGAGGTGGAGGGGTATATATAGCCTCCACACAGAATCCAACCGTTACACACAATTTACCAATCTCGGTGGGACCGAATCAGAAAACTCGGTCGGACCAAAATAGTAAACCTAGTGACCGTTAGAGATTTCGGTGGGACTGACATGCAACTCGGTAGGACCGATTCTGTTAGGGTTTGGGCATAACGTAATCTCGATGAGACCGATTACACAAACTCGGTGAGACCGAGTTTGATAATAAGCTAACCAGAGAGTTGGTCAGGTAAACTCGGTGGGACCGATTTGCTCTTTCGGTGAGACCGAAATGTTACAAAAAGGAAACAGAGAGTTTACATTGCAATCTCGGTGGGACCGATTCGCTCTTTCGGTGAGACCGAAAAGTTACAAAAGGGAAACAAAGCGTTTGCAATCCCATCTCGGTGAGACTGAGATCGCTATCAGTAGGACCGAATTGCTAGGGTTTGGCAGTGGCAAATGACAAGTGAAACTCGGTGGTGCCGGATAGAAAGAATCGGTATGACCGAGTTTGGCTTAGAGTTTAGGTCATTTGAGGATTTGGAAAAGTGGTTGAGGATTTTGGAGCATATCACCAAGCACATAAAGCAAGAGGCTCATTAAGCAACACCTCATCCCTCCTTGATAGTATTGGCTTTTCCTAAAGACTCAATGTGATCTTGGATCACTAAAATATAAAACGAAGAGTCTTGAACTTTTGAGCTTGAGCCAATTCTTTGTCCTTAGCATTTTGAGGGTTCCACTTTCACATCCATGCCATGCCAATCATTGAGCTTTCCTGAAATAATCATCTTGGAATAGCATTAGCTCAATGAGCTATATGTTGTTATGAATTACCAAAACCACCTAGGGATAGTTGCACTTTCAGTGCCGAACACCACATCTAGTGTGATTTTTCCTGTGCAGCGCGCTTCCCGACTGGGGATTATTCCTCTAAAGGTTGTGCTGCTTCGCTCGACGCGGTTCTAGTCTATTTCCATTTTTTGAAGGGTCTCCTCATAAATGAGGTTTAGTCCGCTGCCTCCATCCATGAGCACCTTGGTGAGGCGAAAGCCGTCCACTATCGGACTGAGGACCAATGCGGCTGGTGCTCGGGCTGTTCGGAATCTAGGTTCATCACTTGCATTGAAGGTAATGGCAGTGTCGCTCCATGGATTTATTGTTGCAACTTGATAGACTTCGGCGAGGTTGCGGAGTGTTCTTTTTCACATATTGTTTGATGCGAAAGTCTCGAAGACTGTGAGAATGGTACTGGTGTCCTCGGGCTGGCTTTCTGCGGACTCCCGATTTAAGAGGTCCTCGCCAATTTTGGCTACCTGCCGGAGTATCCAACATGCTCTAAGGCTGTGAGTTGGTGTGGCGTCCTCTGTACTGTGAATTCTACAGGGTCCATCAAGCCACCTTTCCAGTACGGTTCCATGCCCTGTAAAGGGTTTTAGCTTTTTGCTATTTATCCCGGGTGTCTTATGATGATACACCCTCTTAGTTCGGACGGGATTACTATTCAAGGCCGGATTATCCCAAAATTTTATTTCGGTTTTCCAGGCACTTTCCATCGCACAGTACTTTTGTACTATGGACGCCAAGTCAGCGAAGCGTGTAATATCACGACGACTTATGGCGTTAAGGATTCCCTCGTCCGTGCAATTACTGCAGAAGATTGATATTGCGTCTCCCTCGCGGCAATCCTTTATCCTGTTCATAACCATGAGGAATCTGGCCCAGTAATGATGTACTATTTCGTCGGGCCTCTGCCTGACTTGGGAGAGATCGCTTATGTTCGGGTGGGTGGGTGTCGTTGAATCTGAAACCTCACCCAATCCAAGATTCGGAGGCCGAAGAGTTTCCGAACTCTGAAGTTCGGATTCCTGGACGTTATCCAACGGATCCGGCCCGTTGCCTGATCCTAAGCTCAGGTCTTGAGTTACATCCTCCCCTCCGCGGGTATCCGGCTTGGAGGGATCGAGAATTCGGACGCAACTAGTCCTTAAAATAGATGAAGGGTCGCCGCACTGCGCCTCTACCATGGCAACGTGGTGGGTAACTTGGGGAGAGTTAATTTCTCTTAGATCGGGTTTAAGCCCAACCTGGTCGTAATCCGTAGCGACCCCCAGGGCGGTGATGCGATCCAAGAGCTCGTTTACCGAAGAGAGCTCCATTGGATCTAACTGCTCGACGAGCTTCGAGCTGATGTGTAGGATGCTTTTGATGACCCGAGAAGTCACCGTCGGCGCAACAGCCGAACAGGCGGTCATGAGGAAACCACCTAGCCGAAGGGTTTGGCCGACAGCCAAGGCTCCCTTAGCAACGGCGCCGTCTTTGAAGACGGGAGAAGGCATCCTTCCTGATTGCGACGACACAGAGGAACTCTCAATGAAAGCACCAATGTCGGTGTCAAAACCGGCGGATCTCGGGTAGGGGGTCCCGAACTGTGCGTCTAGGCCAGATGGTAAAAGGAGACATGGGACACTTTGTTTTACCCAGGTTCGGGCCCTCTCGATGGAGGTAAAACCCTACTCCTGCTTGATTAATATTGATGATACGGGTAGTACAAGAGTAGATCTACCACGAGATCAAGGAGGCTAAACCCTAGAAGCTAGCCTATGGTATGATTGATGTGTATGGAGTTGATTCTGTCCTACGAACTACAACCCTCCGGTTTATATAGACACCGGATAGGGTTAGGGTTACACAGAGTCGGTTACAATGGTAGGAGATCTTGAATATCGCATCGCCAAGCTTGCCTTCCACGCCAAGGAAAGTCCCATCCGGACACGGGACGAAGTCTTCAATCTTGTATCTTCATAGTCCAGGAGTCCGGCTGAAGGTATAGTCCGGCTACCTGAACACCCCCTAATCCAGGACTCCCTCAAGCAAGTTTCTAGTTTTTCCAAACAAACCTCACCACTCTCTTAATAATCTAAAGAGACCTCAATCTGGAAGAATTGGCCACACCAACAAATGCCTAGGTGCCTGTGGCATTTTGTCGAACACCTTGAGTGCATGAACAACTTTGACATGACTTTGTCATGTCACTGTGACCTTGCACCTCTGGACAAACTAGCATGTCCACGAAGCACCTAGACGACCCTAACCTAACCCTGCAAATTTCCAGCCTCACCCACGCTCTCTAACCCACGCTGGCATTTCGCCGAGCACCTGGTGCGCGTGCTCTGGGCGCACCCAGAGCGTGTGTTTTGCACGTGCCGTGCCCGAGCCGCCGCGTCGCACGGCCGCCTCCCCGCGCTAGTTCTGGCCACTCTCCTCGCACAGCCAGCATGCCCTTGGCTCCTCCCTCGTCGCAGAGCCACCTGGCCCCCTCCTGGCGCTCCACAGCGCCGCCTCAGCTAGCCGCCACTGCCGCCCGACAGCCTCTGCACTGGTCAGTGCCGCCCGAGCCACTCCCGCCCGCCAGCTCGCCCCTGGAGCAGTGCTCGCTCGTCCGCTAGCTCCTGCCGCCATCCCCAGCCCCGACACGGCGCCCTGCAAGCTACAGAACGTTGGTTCGCCGGCGACCTTATCCTTGGCCACAGAACCGCCATGGCCATGCTATATAAGAGGCACCCAAGCTCGTCCAGGCCTCAAGCAAACCCTCTCACTCCCTCACTGACCCTCCCGTCGCAATGGAAAAACCAGAGGGGGTCGTCTCCTTCCTCTCCGGCAACCACAGCCGCCGCCACTGCCCCGGCCATTCCGGCGCCACCAGGGCCTCCCCCGCTCCACTCTCTTCACCAGGAGCTCTCCCTCCCCCTTGTGAGTACACCCCCACGCTCAATTTTGGTTGGGAACCAGCATAGCCCCAGCCCCCAAATCCACCCGAGGCCGCCGTCCGCCGCGAGGCTCGTCGCCGGTGACTCCCTCCATCCCCGTCACTCCCTCGACCACCGGGAGAACCGCCCCAGTCTTGCGGATCCATCCCCACCCTCGGGGCCCCGCGAGGAGCTGCCAGACACCGGCGACGATCGTCGGAGCCCCCGCCTCTGTTCGGCCAGAGGAAGGAGAGGGAAGGGGGACTGGTCAAACCTGACCAGTGGGCCCCCTAGACCCACTGTCAGTGACCCACCCCGCCGCCACGCGTGTTAAGTGAAAGCGCAAACTTTCCCAGTACGTATCCCCTACTTAGAAAGCGTATTCTGTCTGAAACGTTTTCTTTTCTATTGTTATTTTAAAAACAGATTTTGACCAAATCTTTGACTGGCTATAACTTTTTAAATATAACTCCAAATGAATTGATTCTTTTTCCTACATCTCTCAAATTCTGTCTAGTTTATTTTAAGATTTATTTGAAAATTTTCCAAACAACTTTTTTGTAGTGTTTTTAAAATATGTGTTATTTGCATATTTTTGAAAATAGGATTTTTGGAGAGAGAAGAAAACTTTCAAAAGTTTTTGGAGAGCACCTCACCTCTCCACACCTTGAAGGCAAGCATTCTGAACCCTGGCATAATATTTTTTGGGTCGTTTGATACGGTTATTACCCCACCTCGACATGAAACATTAGTTATTTTTATATGACGATATGATCATACGCGTTGAGTGCATAACGGAAATTCTTGCTGTTGGAAAAGGATGTACTTGTGATAGCAATCACCCACATATGCCTCTCATGCCTACCGGGAAGGATCCGGGAAAGTTCCTGTCTTGGGTAGACACGAGCTTGTCCCTCGTCGAGACGGTTATGACCGGTGGGGCAGGGGGAGGTATGATGAGCGGTGGTTGTATCTGATGGATGTGAAATATTGTCCTTGAGCTAATCATGCAGGAAATACTTAAGCCTCCTGAGTCGGCTGTAGATCGAGTCTTGTTCCAGTAACCCCCGCACTTGGTTTCGTGCTGCCACTTGTCCCTGCCGAGGGTAGGGTACGGTTCAGTAAGTTGTCAACCCCTGTCTTAGCACACACCGTATAGAGAGGCCATGGTGGAAGATACCGGTTGTAGCCGGTAGGCATGCCACCTGGTCCGGGGGCATGGGTGTTTCCGGTTGGGACCGAGAGGGGGGCACCCCTTAGAGCGCGCGATATAAATTTGATCCCATGCTACGCAAGGTTGTAGGCTCCCCACTTAGAGTTTTGCTTAACAGGTGTCATGGGTGATTCCAGACACGAGTAAAAGCTGGTGTGTGCAAGTCAGGCGTGTTTTCAACTAAAAGACCATAGACGGAATTAGTTCCGATGAACTAAAGAAATCCGTTACTCGTGGGTAAAGAGTACACCCTCTGCAGAGATATTAAACCTATTCGAATAGCCGTGTCCATGGTTAAGGACTACAGTCTGGGATGGGTCAAGTGTCGGTCTTAGTGTCGGTCTTCGGAGGAGAAACTACTAAACCAGAATATTGATTATGACTTGTGATATATGATGGTTATGGTTATTATCATTGTGGACTAACCATTTGCATTGTTTGAAATAATGAATATCCCTGGGACGGTACCACCTCCTGGATATTCACTATGATTATGTTTATATATAAGCCCTTTATGTGGCGTCGCTCAGACGCCCGACTGTGGCATGTTTGTTATTTCATTTTCGGATAAGCCCTTTATGTGGCGTCGCTCAGACGCCCGACTGTGGCAGGTTCGTTATTTCATTTACTTATAAGCCCTTTATGTGGTGTCGCACAGATGCCCGACTGTGGCATGTCCGTTATTTCATTTACTTATAAGCCCCTTATGTGGTGTCGCACAGACGCCCGACTGTGGCATGCTTGTTATTCCTTTTATATATAAGCCCTTTCTGTGGTGTCGCTCAGACGCCCGACTGAGGCATGATGCATATTATTATCCTTTCGAGGCGTCGCTTCAGACACCCGATCGGTGCTTTATATTTGTACACCCCGTTTGTTTACTCATGATTTATTTAAATGATCTACTTGCGTGCATCATGAACCTTATCTCATAACTAACGAAGTGATCACAGAATATTTTAAAGCATGATTATCAGTGGCTATATTATACCTGTGTTCTTAATGTTTGCGAGTACATTCAAAGCACTCACTGGCTTGTCCCATGGCTATTATCTTGGCCAGATTTCTTGCGTGGAGAAGAGCGTTGTGATGACAGCCCCGGAACCTAAGCAACGGTGATAGCAGCCTCGCGAAGATAGGAGTTAACCTGGTCAGCTGTGCCTGTGGGGAAATGGAGTCCCATAGACCGTGGTGAACCACAAACCGTTTCCGCCATCAACCACTAGAAACCCTTTTGTTGTACTCACATACCAGAATGGTCTTGTACTACATATTTTGTATTTTTGCTTGGAATTTCTGTATCAAGTTGGTGCGTCATCAGCTAACAGTAATCCTAGGGCTGGTGAGCACAAGGGCCATTTTCTGGAAATTATATCCCAAAAATCCGGTCCTGACAGGAAGTAAAGCATGCAACTTGCAAGAATGTAAAGGGAAGGGTTTGGAGGATTCAAACGCAACTGGAGACACGTATGTTTTTGTCGTGGTTCCGATAGGTGGTGCTATCGTACATCCACGTTGATGTAGACTTCAACCCACGAAGGGTAACGGTTGCGCGAGTCCACAAAGGGCTCCACCCACGAAGGGTCCACGAAGAAGCAACCTTGTCTATCCAACCATGGTCGTCGCCCACGATGGACTTGCCTCACTAGCGGTAGATCTTCAAGAAGTAGGCGATCTCCTTGCCCTTACAAACTCCTTGGTTCAACTCCACAATCTTGTCGGAGGCTCCCAAGTGACACCTATCCAATCTAGGAGACACCACTCTCCAAGAAGTAACAAATGGTGTGTTGATTATGAACTCCTTGCTCTTGTGCTTCAAATGATAGTCTCCCCAACACTCAACTCTCTCTCACAGGATTTGGACTTGGTGGAAAGAAGATTTGAGTGGAAAGTAACTTGGGGAAGGCTAGAGATCAAGATTCATATGGTAGGAATGGAATATCTTGGTCTCAACACAAGTGTAGGTGGTTCTCTCTCAGAAAATGTAGGTTGGAAGTGTATGTTCGTTCTGATGGCTCTCCTCACGAATGAAGAGGAGGTGGAGGGGTATTTATAGCCTCCACACAAAATCTAACCGTTACACACAACTTGCCAAACTCGGTGGGACCGAATTGGTAAACTCGGTCGGACCGATTCAGCAAATCTAGTGACCGTTAGGATTTTCGGTGGGACCCACATGCAACTCGGTAGGACCGATATGGTTAGGGTTAGGGCATAACGTAATCTCGGTGAGACCGATTACACAAACTCAGTGAGACCGGTTTTGGTAATAATCTAACCAGAGAGTGGGTCAGGTAAACTCGGTGGGACCGATTTGCTCATTTTGCTGAGACCGAAATGTTACAAAAGGGAAACAGAGAGTTTACATTGCAATCTCAGTGGGACCAATCGCTCATCTTGGTGGGACCGAAATGTTACGAAGGGAAACAGAGAGATTACAATCCCATCTCGGTGAGACCGAGATCCCTATCGGTGAGACCGATTTGCCTAGGGTTTGTGGTAGTGGCTATGACATCTGAACTTGGTGGCGCCAGATAGAAAGAATCGGTGGGGCCGAGTTTGATTTTTGGTTTGGGTCATATGTGGATGTGAGAAAGTAGTTGAGGGCTTTGGAGCATATCACTAAGCATTTTGAGCAAGAGCCTCATTAAGCAACACCTCATCCCTCCTTGATAGTATTGTCTTTTCCTATAGACTCAATGTGATCTTGGATCACTAAAATAGAAAATGTAGAGTCTTGAACTTTTGAGCTTGAGCCAATCCTTTTGTCCTTAGCATTTTGAGGGGTCCACTTTTCTCATCCATGCCATGCCAATCATTGAGCTTTCCTGAAATATTAGTCTTGAAATAGTATTAGTTCAATGAGCTATATGTTGTTAGGAATTACCAAAACCACCTAGGGATAGTTGCACTTTTAGTTGCTCATCGCAACCCGTTGCCGTTGGTGTGGTGCCACTGCTGCAAATCACATAGGGTTATCCGTCGCGTCTCAACCACAATCCTCTACCCTGACCGAGTCTTCTACAAATGCCCGAATCATGGGTTAATAATATGTTTAAGTGTTGTTCTGCTGCTTTCAGTTGCTGATTTTTTAATAGTTTGGTTGATGATCTTCCAATTTGATTCATGCAGAAAAGGGAAGATTCGTGTGATTTGTATTTCTGGGAAGTTTCTGATGTGGGGGAGTGCAACAACGCTGATTATTTGGTTAGCCGAGGAATCCCAATACCAGCAGGTTGGGGTGTTGGACAAGGAACTGAAGGAACGCCAGAAGAGGAAGATGCAGAGCAGAAGGTTAAAGATGCAGTTCCTCTGATCATGGCCAAGCTACAGCTACTGAACGGCCTTAACAGCAATGAAGAGATGAAAGAGCTTGTGAAGATAATGGGCAAAATCGATGTGCTCTGTAGGACGATTGTCTCTTTATTTGCAGTGTATGTAGCACTCATGATGTATTCAGTGGCTATGCCATGAGAACTTTGCTGAAACTAGTAATGAATGAAACCTGTGAAGCAGGATGGGCATAGTGTTGTGAACATCTAATGATTTCTATTAACGGAAATCAGGGGGTATCCCCTTTTGCTCATAAATAAATAAATAGCAGAGGCCCTTTTGGTAATAAATAAATAAATTAGCAGAGGCCCTGTCGGGTCAGCTTTGTTCTCATTCGAAGACGTCGAGCAAATTGCAGTCCAACAGCAAACTATGCCATCAAATTCAAGTTTCACAGCCAAATATGAGTACAACTAAACAACAATGTCATCATGTTCTAGTCGTCATACAATCACCAAACACAAATCAGCATACATAACAAGTGATGTTCTCACAGGAAAATACTAAACAACATGTTCATCAGGTTTCAGTTGTCATAGCAAACACAATTTCACATAGTAGATAAAAACGTCTTCTGACAGGCAAATATGACAAAAGCAATGTAATCATCATCCGCAGCAGCAGCGTCAACATCTTCGCCATGTGTATCAGTCTGAATGTTAATTCCCCACGGTGTCATCTTCTTCTTCATCCTCAATGTCCTCGAATGTTGGCTTCTTCTTGATCAACTCTTGTATGTCCATAGCACGACAGGCAATCTTTTTGACGGCGTCATTGACGTGATGGTTCTCAAAGATATTAGGAACATCTGTGTTATCTTGTACATCAGGAGCAGTGTAAGCATCATCTTGTTGTGCAACTTAATTAAATGAATTCCTCTGCTCAAACCTTTGCAATACTCTCCAGTCATCGCTACGTGCAAATGTGTCTTCCAAGAAAAATACCTGTGTTGCTTGATTTGCCAAAATAAAAGGCTCGTTGGTCTGGTACGCCGCCTTTTTGACATTGATGGATTTGAAATAACATCAGCTCTGGGTTTTGCGATCCTGGAAAACATGTTATACTAACGACAGCACAATAGAACCACACACTGATGATCCTTGAAACTGGAGATATACTGCAACTGAACAATGTCTGTTATGTTAGCATACATTTCAGTTGTCTCTTTGTCATATGTATCCGTGCTCATGATGGCACTGTTTTGTGTCTTCGTGCCTTCGCCTCGTGCAAGGGTGTTGTAGTGCACATCTTCAACAACGCAAGATTCATAATGTCTTACCCGAGTATCAGGACCCATTGCTAGTGAGTAAAGGGCATCATCAACTGCATGCCCATCCTCCCGCATCTTCTTAACCTATGGTTAGAAAATAGACAAGTTGATCATCTTATGTACTCAATCTATTAAAAAAAATGACAGTGCAAGTCAAAAGCTTACATGGCTCTTGAACCATTTCGCAAATCCTGCCATAACCAGTTCGTCAATGTTTCTTGGATTTTGTGGTAGTAACTCCTTTTTGTAGATGCTGCACAACATAGTGATAGCGTCAAACATCTAAATATATAATGTGCTGCAAGTTTAGTAGATTATGATGTATAAGCTGCAGTACTTAGCACTTACTTGATATAAGGTAGTATCTCAGGACAGTTATTCAACACATACCAAACCATTTTGTCCAAATATTTAGGTTTGTCCTCTTGTCGACTCTTCCTTGTAAGTCGAACAGAATAATCGAAAACATTGAGCCCGGGATTGTCTTCATCCACCTCTTTGCTAAGCTGATCAGCTATTTCAATGTATTTTGAGCAGAATGTCAACGCTTCTATAGCAATGTAGGCCTCTACAATGGAACCCTCGGGTCTAGCTCTGTTCCTAACATAGCCCTTGAAAGTGCCTAGCCGCCTTTCAATAGGGTACATCCAGCCATACTGTACTGGACCTCTAAGAAGTGCCTCATCAGGTAGATGAACAGCCAAATGCACCATCACATCAAAGAAGGCTGGAGGATATATATTCTCAAGGTCGCATAGGATAGTTGGTATCCTGTATCTAAGACACTCCAAAGCATCTATCCTGATATTTCTATTGCAGAGTTCCCTGAAGAATTGTCCCAACTCTGCAACTGCCCTGTATAAGTCAGGGCGGCCCAATCCTCTAAGGATAACATGTAAAACCCATTGAAGTAGGACGTGGCAGTCATGAGTTTTCAACCCATGTACCTTGTTTCCATCTGCACTGACTCTCCTTTCAGGGTTGGAAGCAAATCCATGTGGGAATCTCACACGTGACAGCACCTCGCAGAATTCTTTTCTTTTTGCCATGTCCAAGACGTACACAGCTGGTGCCATATCCCGTGGTTTACCTTCATCTTGCACCTGCAAATCCTGTCTGATACCCAGGTGTGTCAAATCAATCCTAGATTTTATGGTATCTTTCGTCTTGCCTTCAATATTAATAAGTCTGCCGATAATGCTGTCACATATATTTTTCTCGATGTGCATCACATCAAGATTATGCCGCATATCCAAATCTTTCTAATACTCCAAGTCCCACAAAGTGGACCTGCGGGTAAACAATAATCTCTCTTCTACCCTGCCATGCTTCCTTTTCCCGCTACCATTATCAGGATGGTTTCCTGGTGTAATATGCCTAACCTTCTCTAATTCCAGTTGCAATTCATCGGCGGTGAGCCTCTTTGGCGCATCACGGTTTTCATGCTTTGCATTGAACACATGTCTTCGGTATTTTCTAGGATGCAGCTTGTCCTTGGCAAGGAAACGGCGGTGTCCAATGCAACAGATCTTGCTAAGTATTGCGTATGACAGCAGATTCTTGTCACAGCGAACATGTGCACTGTAACCATGTGTCGTTCGCCCTGACATAGTGCCCAAAGCCGGATAATCATGGATGCACCAAATTATAATAGCACGTAGAAAGAAATCAGCTGGTGGGCTGCTATATAGGTCTCGAGTGAGAACACCCCTCCATAGCTGTTGAAGTTCCACTGAAAGTGCGTTATATCGACTAGAGGGGGTGAATAGGCGATTTTTATGAATTCTTCACTGAGGAATTTGCCAGTGAGGAAATTCCTTAGCGAAGAACTACTTGCAGTGGAATAAGTACTCAGAAGTAAACATAACAGAAAACAAGCATAGTCATCATGATGAAATGAAGACAAACACAGAGTACAAAAAGCGTAATCACAGGATAGCACAAGATGAAGACAAACAGACTGAAGAAATTGAACTGAGGAAATTGAGAATGTCTTCAAACACAGATATGAACAAGCACACAACACAGTAATGAGGAAATGAAAGTGCTGAGGAAATAGAACCGGTTGGCTTGGTGAAGACAATGATTTGGTAGACCAGTTCCAACTGCTATCTCAGTTGTACATCTGGTTGGAGCGGCTGAGTATTTAAACTCGAGGACACACAGTCCTGGACACCGAGTCCTGAGCATGCAGCTCGGGACACCAAGTCCTCACCGTATTCTCCTTGAACTAAGGACACACAGTCCTCGTCCAATCACTCGTGGTAAGTCTTCAGGTGACTTCCGAACCTTGACAAACTCAGTCACTCGGCGATCCACAATTCCTCTTGGATGCTCTAGACCATGACGCCTAACCGTCTGGAAGAAGCACAATCTTCAAAGGTAACAAGTGTCGGATCCACGCATGATCAATCTCTTTAGTGATGCTCAATCACTTTGGGTTTGTAGGGGTTTGGGTTTGGGTTTTGGATTTTCCTCACTTGATGATTTTCGCTCAAAGTCCTCGGAGGATGGGATGCTCTCAATTGACAAGTGTCGGTTTCTCTCAGAGCAGCCAACCAGCTAGTGGTTGTAGGGGGAGGCTATTTATAGCCTAGGGAGCAGCCCGACATGATAAGACATAAATGCCCTTCAATGATATGACCATTAGGTGGGTAGATATTTTGGGACAGCTGGCGCATAGCACAGCAACGGTCGGAAATTTGAGGTTCAAATTCCTCAGGGCTATCAAGTTCCTCACTATGTAGGCAATCCGCACTGGCGAATTCCTAACTCCTCAGTCAGAACAAAGTCCTCAGTGACAAGAAGAACTGCGTCTCTGCCACTGAAGAAATTGACTGAACTGTATGAGATTTCCAATGGCTTCACTCGAAGGGATTGGTAGGTGCAGGATTTTGAGTTGAGCATCACATGGAAATTTTTCCTTAGTATTTCCTCGACCCCCTTTAACAATACGGTGTTTCCTATGACTCAAGAAAGAGAAAATGAAACTATGAAAACAAAAGTCTTCATGCTTCATGTTCCTCAAATGAATACCAAGTCTTCAGGGTTACACCAATTTCTTCACTTTCAAAGTCTTCAGAAAGTCTTCAGAATACCAAAGTCTTCAGCCGAAGAACTTCATTTTAGGGGTCAACTTTCTCTGTAATTATCAAACTCTTCATAGACTTATAGACCTATGTACACTCATGAACGCATTAGATCCTTAACCTATAAGTCTTCAATACACCAAAATCACTAAGGGGCACTAGATGCACTTACAATCTCCCCCTTTTTGGCGATTGATCACAATATAGGTTAATTTTTCAACGGGGATAAACATATGGAGTGTAAATACTGATATTGAGGAATTCGATTGCAAGATATAGAAGAACTCCCCCTGAATATGTGCATAGTGAGGAATTTGCTTTTGAAGCAATGCACACTTGAAGAGTTGAATCATGGAGATCTCCCCCTATATCTTGTAATTCATACACGCATTTGATATATAATATGAAGAATTTGAAATGCATGATGAAAAATGGTGACTGACGAATTTCAGCATGCGTGCGTTAATATTAACGAGGAATAAGCATGCAGAATAACGTAGCAGAAGTATCAGACCACCATCGGGTTTAAGTTTACAACTCGATCCAATAAAAGTTTCGGAAGAACGAGAGTTGTAACTTAGCAAAAAAACGTTGTATATGAGCGATAAAATAGACCCACTTGAAGACTAACTCAAATTTCTCCCCCTTTGTCATCGAATGACCAAAAGGATCGAAACTGAGGATTAACGCCCCTGAAGATAATCAAGTTAATGAAGGAGCGCCAGCGATGTCGGGGTCGGTTGTTGAAGTAGGGCCTGCCGCTGTGCCGTCCAAGTCTTCATGTTCATCAGTGTCACGCGATGAAGAATAGGAGCTGGCCACCAAAGAAGGAACCTTGACCTTCTTGAATTTCTTCGGAGGCGGTGCAGACCAGTCAAACTCTTCTTTGAGACCCATTTTCTTCAGATCTTCAGCGCTGTAAACGTGAGACAGAACAGCCCAGGTGCGGTTGAGGGTTTCATGGAGGTAGTAGTGGTTTTTCTTCACTGCATTGTGTGTTGAAGTCATGTTGTGAAGAATTGAACCAAACTGACACTTGACCCATTTGTGATTGCGGTCAACCTTATGATGAAGACTGAGGAGTAACTCACGATCAGTCATCACCCTAGGTGCTATGGCTTGAGGATTTTGCTTGGCATTGTTGGCAGCAGAGTCTTGTGTGGCAGAGTCATCATTGGTGGAGTAGGATGCAGCCTTGCAAAATTGACCATCCAATGGAGGAATGCCTTCATCTATCACAGCAGTTGCCTTGCCTTTGTCATCAGCTGAGGAAAATGTCCTTTTGAGGACTTCAACTGGAGGCAAGTAGCTGCAGTGGTTCAGAGTGTCAGCTTTGTAGTTGAGTGAAGACCTTGTCTTGATGAATCTCATAATCCATGGCACATAAGGCTTCAGCTCAAATGGTGACATTGCAATATTGGCCAGAGTCCTCATGAAGAAATCATGGAAGTTTACGGGAATGCCACAGATGTTGAAAAGCATATTCTTCATGATGCCAACGACTTCTTCATCATTTGAGTCTTGGCCTTTGATAGGACTCATTGTCTTTGTCAGAATGCGATAGACAGTCCGATGCACATATAGTAATTCCTTGACGAGGAAATTGGTTCGAGAGGCCTGCCCTGGCTTCAAAGGCTTCATCAAAACTTGCATGTAGTGATTTGAAAGCTCAGGTTCACTATAGACACAACGTGCATCTTCAAGGGGAGGACTGAGTGGTAGGGCACGAAGCAATTCAGACGCTGGTGCCTTGTAATGAGTGTTCTCTGTCATCCAGTCCAGAACCCATGAGTTTACATCTTTAGAGTCGCATGTGATGTGCAGCGTTGCGTAGAACTGAAGAATGAGTTCTTCATTCCAACCACATATGTCAGTGCAGAAGTTTAGCAGCCCAGCCTCGTGAAGAACACTGAGGACTGGCTCGAAGCACGGCAGAGACTCCATGTCTACATGAGGAATATGTGCATGATCGAAGACTTTGTCTTTGTTGAACAGCATTGAGGAATAGAAGTTTTCTTGAGTAGTAGTCCAGAAACGCCTCTTCCTTATGCGAGCAGAGTCATATGGATTGTAATCAGTGAAGAATATGTGCTCGCCAAAGAAGTCTTCAGCCTTGAACTTTTGCTTCCTTGAGAACGGATCCTTTGGTTTTGGCAGAGGAGTGTCAGTGAGTTGCATCACAACCTCAGGAATCGCGAGCTCAGGTTCTTCAGGCTGAGGAATTTCTGGTTCCTCTTCAGGTGCAGTTTCTGTTGTCACGTTTTCAGCAGCAGCAATTTCTTCAGCACTAGTGGCTGGAATGTCTTCACAGACAGGTGAGGTGGGATGAGTTTCTTCAGAGCCCAATTGAACTATTGGTGCAGGGGAGTGAGGAATTTGTTGTAGTGGGGTGAAGAGTGGAGAATTGGGATGCTGACTATCCCAAAAGTCATCATTCATCACTGGCGTTGTGCTTCCATTGTCCACGTCTTCATCATCAATTTCTTCAACACCAGCCTCTTCAACAGTAAACTGAGGCATTGGTGATGATACCACCGGGGTTGAAGGGATTGTATCCACTTCAATTTCCTTATCAATCTGCTCTGACGAAGCAGCAGATTGAGTTTCTTCATCAGATCCGCTTGGGATCTCATATTCTTCACCAAAAGGAACAAGGTTCTTTGATGGCATGGTGGAAATTGGAACAACATCGATCGGATTTTCATAAAAGCTGGTCATAGGCTTCATCTTCTTTGGAGCTGAAGATTCTGAAGCACTTGATGCTTTCCTTTTCTTCACTGCAGCTCGCTCTGCAGCCTTGGTCTTCTTCACATCTGATGCAGATGGAAGGATAGGAGTTGGAGTAGGCACAGGTGGAGCTGAGGAATCTATTTGTATTTATTCAGGCGTAACTGATGCAGTTGCCCTGACTTCTTCAGTTTCTTCACGCGCATCACTAGTGGATGCCCTGGCAATTTCTTCAGCGGCTGGAATGGAGTCATCAGCCCTGGAACTAGCATTTTCTTCAGCAGCCTGAAAGTCATCAGCGGTGCTGGCATGTTCTTCAGTGGGCTGAGCAAAAGCTTCAGCTTGAGGAACTTCTTGTTGCAATGGGGCTGCAACACTGGTGAACTTCTCAGTCAGTTTCACAAATCTGACTTTGGCTCCTTTCCAATCAGCATAGTATGAGTTGAATTTTTTGCTGAGGGTTTTGATGTCAGACTGGATTTTGATGAGTTCATCAGTCGACGTTTTGACCACGTTGGTCTTCAGAAACTTCTCTTTCTTGTACTGGGCCTTCTTGATCTGTCTGGCCTGGTCATACTTCCACTTCTCCTCTTGGATGAAGTGAGTCAGCATGTCATTTTGACCAGGTGTTAACTTGAAGTCAGGCATAGGTGTATTTGGGTCCTTATGCCAAAGATCAATATAATCGAGGATCGCCCTTGGATCCAAAAGCAGTGGCACAGGTGTGCCTTTGGCTCTAGCGGCCCTTACTTGCCTGTCTCTGATGATTTCTGCAAGTTCATCATCATCAGCCTCATCATCTCCAGGTGGCTCTTGGAAGGCGACCTGTTTCTTCTTGGGACTTGGACGAGGACCTCGTCCAGCAGTTGCCTTAGTCTTCAGCAGAGTGGGGCTAGATGAAGAATTTGGTGCAGCTGAGGAACTTGCTGAGACACCAGAGGCAATTGAGATGCCTGCAGTCCTTTGGCACGAGGCCAGATGCACAGGTGCTGAGGACTTTGTTGGGACAGCTGAGGACTGTGGAGGAGGTGCTGAGGATTTCGGAGGAGCAGGAGCAGCTTGAGGAATTTGTTTTGAAGATTTTGAAGTTCCTGGCCGTGAGGGCACAGCTGAGGAACTTGGCCGTGAGGGCACTGTTGGTGAAGCACTTGGTTTACGAGCAGACTTCTTTGCCGTTGATTTCTTCGGCTTGACAGAGGCCTCAGTGGCAGCAGCAGCAGCAGCAGCAGAATCTTCGTTGAATTTCCTCACTGCTTCCTTGGCTTGTCTTGCCAACTTGGCTTGGCTCTGGCCCATTCTTTACGAAAGTCCTCACCGCATTTGACGCTAGTGGGATCAGCCACTTGGCCAGGTGCCAATGGGGCTCTTGGGCATGGAGGGTTAAGAGCGAATTTCTTCATATACTTTGGAGTAACATATCTGTACTCCCTCCATTCTCTTGCCCATCTCCTTTCAATCCTCTGAATGCGCATCTTGCGCTGATTTTTGTTCTCTTTGCCAAACTTGGCTTCATCAGGTGTGCGGTACCATTTGTAAATGTCCTCAGGGATCTCAAACGCAGTCATAACCTCATGTTTCTTTCGTCCTTTCAACGGCTTCTTACCATCTTCCATATTCTTCAGCCGAGGAATTTGAACAATCGAATTCTCTGAAGAAGTATGCAGTTTTTCTTCGAGGAACGCTGCAAATGAGTTAAGTTGATGAGAACCTAGTGATTCAGCAGCGGACATGAGTACCTGTGAATAGAATATAGTTGCGAGGAATTTGGAGAGGTCATATGCGTTCTCAGAAGGTTTTTCAAAAAGAACAAGTTTGAGGAATTTGACCAGAAGTGTCTTGAAGAATTTCACTAAGCGCTCTTTGTCTTAGGTTCCAGAGTTGTATAGATCGAAGATCCACACAATTGAGGAATCTTGAAGAAAATAAGGCTTAGAGAAATGAATCAAGAACAGATGACTTGTGAGGTGTTTTGTGTGTGAGGATTTGAAGAATAAAACACCTTTGAAGATTTTGTAGAAAACTTTCGAATCAAAGAGGGCAGTAAAAGTAACTTTTAATTACCCTGAATGAAGAACACGACGAACAATGAGGTGGAGAAGTGAAGTTCGTCGGTGTAGATCTTCCACGCCCTAACTTGGCGGAGGAAGACGTCTACGGCGGCGGCAGAGGTGAAGATTTCCGTGGTCGGCGCGAGTACGACGGCGACGAGGTTGAGGCAGTGAAGCTCTTCCTCACCGGCGACGATGGAGTAGCAGCGACGCTAGGGTTTGGGAAGCTCGAGCGGGAGACAGAGATCGAGCGGAGTAAAGGAAGTGAGGAAGGGGTGAGGGGGTATTTATAGTGGCAGTGAAAAACTGTTCGCCCGAAGATTTGGGATGAACGTGCCCCTGACCCTTCTCCTTTGCACGACATGTGTCACCCACGTACTGTGAAGTGGAGATCGTGTTAGATCGTGGGTGAATAGAATAATGCATCGTGGGATGCGGAACGGTTTGAGCGGCAAAACCGAAAATTTGGATAAGATTAGTTTTAACGTTCCGTTCGCAATTTCTTCAGCTGACAAGGACACAGTGAAGATTTTGAACGAGTTTCAAATAGAACGCACATGAAGAATTTGTGAATAGATTGGATTGAGTATAGCATAGAGGGGGAAGGGTCCGATCACATTCACTTAGCAGAAAACACCAACTTTAAGAAATAGCCATAAGTGAATGCTGTAGAGGACATAAA